>NC_067490.1:46333567-46488567 GCF_947179515.1 Apodemus sylvaticus | reverse complement strand
GAGGCAGGAGGACCCAGGGTAGAATCCACTCTGTGATCACAACCATGCGAAGAAACACACTCATGACAAGTAAGTTGGAAGAAGGCAGGCATTATAGCGTAGCCTGCAGCCTGGGGTGTGTAAGATGGAGCATAAGTACTGAGTTCAAGGTCAGCTTGGAAAACAACTTCCTAAAAGTCAAAGGACGTGAAGAAAAACCATCTCAACGACAGGAATAAAATGGCAGTGGGTTACAGTAGAGCACTGATTGTGCTCTCTCTCTTTTTGCTCGTTTTTTGAGATGGGATCACAAATAGCCCAGGCTGTCCTTAGACTCACCACTGTGTAGCACACATACTGCATCTCTGAGCCTCCTGCTTTTACCTCCAGAATGTTAAAATCGCAGGAGCTTGCTCTGCGGCCTGCTTTTACTGGGACTGGGAGTTAAGCCAGGACTTTGTGCAGACGCAGCCTAACTAACCCATATCCCCATTAAAACAAGGTTTGATTTTTATTTTCTCTGTGTTTGCATGTAAGTGTGCTATGGACACAAATGCCTTGTGCCATGGAGGCCAGAGGAGAGGGGTCAGATTCCCAGGAACTGGAGTTACAGACAGCTGTGGGCCACCACGTGGGTGCTGGGACTGAATCCAGGTCCTTGGAACTAGCAGTTAGCCAGTGTTCTTAGCCTATGGGCCCCGCCCCAGTCACGCCCCTTTCTTTTAGTGTTGGATATTGAATCTCAGGGCTTGGGAATGCTGGTCAGCCCTCTGCGGTTAACCCAGATCCCCAGCAGGGAATGGCAACCCTCCCACTGTTCAAAATGTCTTTAAATCTCTCATTCGCTTAGATTTGTTAAAGAACCAGAATTAGGCAGATGTGGCGATGCACTCTTAATCTCAGTACTTAGAGGCAGATCTCTGTGACTTAGAGGCTAGCCTGGTCTACCTATGCAGTGAGTTTAGGAGAGCCAGGGTGAGAAGCCAGCCTGACCTATATGACACTATCTCTAGGTAAAACAAACAAACAAACAAACAAACATCCTTTGATAAAATGTTAAGACAAATCCCCAAGGAACACTTTGGGTAGCTCCATTTTGTTGGGTTCTTAAATTTCATGTAGGGTAGGCTGGCCTCTATCTTCCATGTGCCATGATTACGAGTGTGTGCTACCATACCCAGTGTTTTGAAGTACTAGGAAGTAAACCTAGGGCTTGTGCATGCTAGCCAAGCACTTCACCTGTTGAGCCGTGTCGTGAACGAAACAGCTCATCATCCAGTCAATGTGTAGTTGATTGTTTGAGTTTACGTTTCTGTTGTTGTGATAAGTCACCATGTCCCAGTGTGAACAGATATGGCCTCCAAAGACTCATGTGTGAATGCTTTACCCATAAGGAGGTGTGGCTTTGTTGGAGTAGGTGTGGCCTAGTTGGAGAAAGTGTGTCACTCTGGGGGTGGGCTTTGAGGTCTCTGTGAGCTCAAGCCACGCCCAGTGTGACATTGCTGCCTGACAATCAAGATGCAGATCAATATGATACTCTGTCTCCAGCACCATGTCTACCTAGATGCTGCCGTGCTCCCTGCCCTGATGATGATGGACTGAACCTCTGAAACTGTAAGCCACCCCCAATTGCCTTGGTCATGGTGTCCCTTACAGCAATCAAACCCAAACTAAGACACCAAAGCGTCTTACAAAAGCAGTGTTTGATCTGGTGCTCATGGTTTCAGAGTGTGGGAGTCCATGATGGTGGTGCAAAGGCCCGGTGGCAGAGCGCGAGAGCTCACATCTTGATCCACAAGTTGAGGGCAGAGAAAGAGCAGACCAGGGAAGGAAGGGTCTTTCCAAACCTCGAAGCCTGCCCCAGGGACACACCTCCTCCTCCACACCCAGTTAGAAGCCTAAGGGAGCCATTCTCATTTAAATCACTATATTGTTCTCAGGGGCTCTGTACACACCTAGCCTTGCCACACATGCTAGGTAAGTACTTTACCACTCAACCATATCTTCAGCCTTGAAACCAGCGTTTCCTTTGTCAACTTTTTTTTGTTTTTTTGTTTTTTTTTTTTCAGACAGGGTTTCTCTGTATAGCCCTGGCTGTCCTGGAACTCACTCTGTAGACCAGGCTGGCCTCGAACTCAGAAATCCACCTGCCTCTGCCTTCCAAGTGCTGGGATTAAAGGCGTGAGCTACCACTGCCTGGCCCTTTGTAAACTTTTATTATTTGTGTGTGTATGTGTGTGTGTGTGTGTGTGTGTATGTGTGTGTGTGTGTGTGTGTGAGAAGACAGCCAACCATATAGAGTTTGTTCTTTTTTTTTTTTTTTTTTGAGACAGGGTTTCTCTGTGTTGCCCTAGCTGTCCTAGAACTCACCCTGTAGATCAAACCGGCCTCAAAATCAGAGCTCTACGTTCCTCAGCCTCCCGAGTGCTGGGAGTCTGGCCCTGCTCGGACTTTCCTTTCAGCTCTGTACAGGTCGAGGATTGCATTTAGGTCACCTGTCCTGTGCAGCAAGTGACTTTACCTGCTGAGCCGTATCACTGCCTCTGAAACCAGTATTTTTAAGATGAAGAATATTTTGTCTTTTTTTTTTCTTTCCGAGACAGGGTTTCTCTGTGTAGCCCTGGCTGTCCTGGAACTCACTCTGTAGACCAGGATGGCCTCGAACTCAGAAATCCACCTGCCTCTGCCTCCCAAGTGCTGGGATTGCAGGCGTGCGCCACCACTGCCCGGCTTATTTTAACTAATGAGTATTTTGCCTGTCTGGTGCCCATGGAGAGTAGAAAAGGGCACTGATTCCCCTGAGACTGGAGTTACAGGCCGCCAGGAACTGCCTTATGGGTGCTGGGTATTAAACTCAGGAAGTGCTTCTTCCCCTGTCCTGCCAGCCAGCCATCTCTCCATCCTTAAACTGAAGGGTTTAAGGAAGATGTAGGCCCAGGGATGTCCCAGCTGGCCCAGCACTCTTCATGCATGCACAGAGTCCTAGGTTTCATCCCCAGTGCTGCATAAGCCGTATGTGGGGACACATGCCTGTAATCCCAGCATTCAGAGGGTGGAGGCAGGAGAATCAGAAACTCAGGATCATCCTTGGCTACATAGCAAACTTGAAGTGAGCCTGGGCTATATTGAGACCCTGTCTCAGAAAAGGAAACCAAATTCAAACAACATAAAAGAGATTTGGGGGCCAAGGATTGTTGTAACTCACCAGTACAACACTCCTTAGCGTGTTTCCACAGAGAAAGTAGGCGACTTAGCGAGGCAGGAGACTGACTTAGCGAGGCAGGAGACTGTTTTGTAGTTTCTGGAGCAATACAACCGGATGTCTAGGAAAGATTATCTCTTGGGCTGGAGCAAGAATGAGGAGGAGGACGGAGAGGAGGAAGGGCTTGCTCACAAGGGCTCCGGGGCTGTGCGGGTGGCCTTTAGGGATCTGCCCTAGGGGTGCATCTGAGATCTTGAAGTCCTTACAAGAGCCTGGTGCAGAGACAGACCTGGTATGCTTGGATCACAAGTGTTCCCAAATGGCGACACTGGTCTAGACATCAACTGACTGTGAGAGTTAACAACAGACTCTAAGGTTTTTGGGGGGGTTTGTTTGATTTTTGGAGCTAGTCTGGCTGTAATAGTGACTGGTCTGCGACTCACTCTGTAGACCAGGTTACCCTTTAAGTTACAGAGTTCTGCCTGCCTCTGCTTCTGGAGCGCTGAGATTTAAAGGCGTGCACCATCACACCCTGCAAGATGATTTCTCCTGAAGCTGGGAGAAAATGGAGGAGAGCACAGAGTGGGATTTCAGGTACACGGAGACGAGAGCACTCGTAGGCAGTGACAGAAAGCCAAGACTCAGAGAGGGGTGTGGAGCGGAAAGGTGGCTCTGCAGGTAAAGGCAGGCGCGCTCTGTTGATGTAAGCATAAGAACTTGAGTTCAAATCCCAGTGCGCCAGTCAGCGGCTGGCTATGTTCATGCATGTGCCTCAAGACTCGAGCGCTGTAGGGTGGGGACAGGTGGATCTCAGTGCATATGGGAGATGCAGCCAGGAATACCAGTTCAAGGCCATCTTCTGCTAGCTAGGGGTTCGAGGCCAGGCTGTCATACTTGAGACTAATTTTTTTTTTTTTAAGGAGGGGACAGAATAGAGGTCACAGAAGATGCAAAGGTGGGTGTTGAAACACAGGCATCGGGGCTGGAGAGATGGCTCAGTGGTTAAGAGCACTGACTGCTCTTCTGAAGGTTCTGAGTTCAAATCCAAGCAACCACATGGTGGCTCACAACCATCCGTAATGAGATCTGATGCCCTCTTCTGGGGTGTCAGAAGACAGCTAAAGTGTATTTACCTATAATACATAATAAATAAATATTAAAAAAAAAAAAGAAAGACACACAGGCATCCTGGACCGTGTCATGTAAGGCCGGGTTAGGTCACGTGTGAGAAGGCTCGGCCAGAAGCCCAGCAGCATTTAGCTGCCTGTCAGCGACTTCCGAGGGCCCCGCCCCATCCCTGGATCTTACGCAGCACTTTTTCTAGGTCATCAGAAATGGTGACCTTCGTATGTTTTCAGGCAGGGTCTGTTCCGTCCAAGCTGGCCTCTGAACTCACTGTGTAGCTTAGCCAGGCTGCCCTGGCCTCCCACCCTGCTGGGACTGCAGGTGTGGCCACACACACACACACACACACACACACACACACACACACACACACACAGCCAGGGAGGGACTCACACGCCTCTCTCCTGTCATCTCTGGTTACAGGAGAGGAAACTGAGGTTCGAGGGGAGTGACTTTTGACCAGCCACACAGTGAATCGGATCTGAGGCACGGGGCAGGCTCCTTGCCTTGTAGAGCTACTTGGCTGCACATCCGGGCTCCTCCTAGGAGAAGTTAATGATTAGAACCTGGCCAGAGCTATAGCATTGTCACCATAGTTACTAATTAAGCCATGCTCACTGTACCTGCTGGTTTTGTGTCACCTTGACACAGGCTGGAGCTATCACAGAGAAAGGAGCTTCAGTTGGGGAAGTGCCTCCATGCGATCCAGCTGTGGGGCATTTTCTCAATTAGTGATCAAGTGGGGAGGGTCCCTTGTGGGTGGTGCCATCCCTGGGCTGGTGTTCTTGGGTTCTATAAGAGAGCAGGCTGGGCAAGCCAGGGGAAGCAAGCCAGTAAGGAACATCCCTCCATGGCCTCTGCCTCAGCTCCTGCTTCCTGACCTGCTTCAGTTCCAGTCCTGACTTCCTTTAGTGATGAACAGCAATATGGAAGCTGTAAGCTGAATAAACCCTTTCCTCCCCAACTTGCTTCTTGGTCATGATGTTTTGTGCGGGAATAGAAACCCCGACTAAGACACTCACTGAGAAGATGTGCTTCAGACAGACAAGTGCGATGTTCTATGGGCAATCTACAGATTGTGGTAGTGTAGCTCATTCACTTATCTCGGGGCCACTCATTACAGCTTAATCTCTGTGGGCTTACATGCTCTCCTCACTGGGCTACAGGCCGGCCTGGTTCAAACTTTTGGGAGGAGGAATTCAACTACAATGACTTCCCCTAGTGTTTGAGTAGAGTAGGTAATACAATCTGCTTACTGTGTTTTCTTGTCTCCAGATAGGGCTGTAATTACACACACGAGGAGGAAAGGCAGCTGAGTCTCAGTCGAGATCATTTATGTAAACTCAGCCTTCTTGTCAACGGGATTCTCGGATTGCATTTGTGCAAACCACGGGAATTGTCTGCCAACCACACGGAGCCAGAGTCCGATTGCAGGCCTATGTGGGCGCTTGTGTTCTTTCTGTAACTCAATGTCTGTGGCTCAAGATCAAAAGTTGACATTCCGAGGGTAGAACAAAACTCTCACCAACCGAGTCCCAGTACTACAGTTACATTTCTGAGAGCTGGGGAAACCAGAGGGAGTCCCCCAAAGTATCATAAATGGATACACTGCTTTTGAAACTAGAGGGAGTCCCCCAAACAAAGTATCATAAATGGATACACTGCTTTTGAAATACAAAAACTAGCCTTTGAAATGTGTCTTTTTTGTTTGTTTTCTAGACAGGGTCTCTCTGTATATAGCCTTGGCTGTTCTGGAACTCACTCTGTAGACCAGGCTGGCCTCGAACTCACCGATCCACCTGCCTCTGCCTCCCCAGTGCTGGGGTTAAAGGTGCACACCACCATGCCTAGCTTGAAATGTGTCCTAAATGTGATCTTTAAGAAAGAAAGGCAGACACTTTCTTATACAATTGAATCAACACTTGGCAACACTTTAATATCCAATTTCAAGTATTTGGCAACATAACATTTCCTTCACTTCTCCCAAATCTGATAAAAACTAGGATGTACAAGCCTCTCACACTATATGCACAGAGACATGATTTCAGGACAGCAGGCGACACAGAGTTTTGCTTAATGCATCGAGGTATTCTCCACTACAACAGACCGGTCATCGGGTTTGATGTGTCCAGTGCTTCGCCTGACACCTGCAGCTGCAGCCTGCTCTGTCCTCTCTGGAAGGAAAACCACAGCCACCGCCCTGGCGCCACCCCAGGCTTGGTCCAATCAATAAGGACTGATTTCCTGTCCATTTGCTGAGGTCACAGGAGCGAGTCTCATTAATTATTTCTGTTGCTGAAGCCTCCAGTGTGCTCTGGCGTGACAAGCGAAAACCGCGTGACCTTTTTCCTTCTCGCTTTGTTTGTAGTGGTTCCAAAGGATAGATTCATTAAGCAGTGAGACAAGGACAGAAAAAAAAATACATATATTTCTAAAGTCATTAAACCCATTACCTATTTCATCACAAAAAGCTCTCCAGGCCGCTTCATTCTCTGGGTTTTTCAGATAAGGAACAATAGTGTCTTTTTAATTTGGTGTCATGAAAATCTGGTCACAGCAAACACAATGTTTTCTAAAGCCGATCTGGCCTCTGAGGGAGGGAAGCTCTCCAGGGCTTCTAGTGCCTTGTTTCCATGGTAACGACACAGGTCAATAGCTGAAGTCACACCTTTGCCAGCTTTGATTGTTTCTCGCAACTGTTAGGAAATAAATGCATAATAAGTCAGTTTTTGGTTGTACAATGAGGACCACAATTTAACTAGGGGTGGGGTGTGGGGGACAGGAAACATGTGAATCCAGTCTCTCTGCTCTCCTGTCTTGAGAAAGAGGACACGTTTCCAGGTGATCTCCAGGCGCCATCACTTCCCTAAGGCTGCAGGAGTGAGCGCCTGCTCCAGAGCAGCACAATAGGCTCCAATCAGCCCAATCACAGCTCCTCACACGCCGCCCCTTGATCTGCACAGAGTCCCACGCTGGGAAGGCAGTAAGGAAGGCCAAGCAGTGATATCTCTGGCATTTGGAATTCAACAGCCTGATTTTTTTTGGGGGGGGGGGGGAAGGGGTGTTTCCACTTAACATCTTCATTCAAACTTAAAAAAAAAAACCAATTAAAACACCTTATGGTGACACAATAATCAAAATGAAAATTCAAGAAAGACATATATTATTACATCTGACTATGACTTATTTAAACCCAAACATTTTCATTGGGAAAAATGGAATAAAGCATTTTTGCAAATGCAGTGGTTCTCACTAGGCGCCGACTGACTTCTAGTCTCCACGACTGCAGGAGAGAACCAACAGGTCGGGGCAGGCAATGCTCACCTTTAATTCCACCACTTGGAAGGCAGAGGAAGGTGGGTTTCTTTGAGCCAGAGGCCAGTCAGGACTCCATGGCCAGACTTTATTTCAAAAAACAAACCAACGAACAGGAAAACAAAGAGGGGATTCCCCTCCACCCCTGGTGTTCCCCAGCCTGTGACTCCAGGTCCTGTGACTTCCACAGGCCGCACTCATGTGCACAAGGCCATCCATACAAGAGACTAACAATAGCATCTTAAAACCATTAAACAAAATCATTACATTTAGAGTTGGAAAAGGCTTCATCTTTTTTTTTTGATTTGATTTTGTTCCCCCCCCCCCCCCCCCCCGCCCCCCAAGACAGGGTTTCTCTGTGTAGCCCTGGCTGTCCTGGAACTCACTCTGTAGACCAGGCTGGCCTCAAACTCAGAAATCCGCCTGCCTCTGCCTCCCAGAGTGCTGGGATTACAGGCGTGCGCCACTTCGGCCCGGTCCGGTTGGCTTCATCTTTTGAACTTAAGCTACAATAGTCCCAGTGAAGGCTTTAAAGGTCTCCCTCTCTCTCTCCCTCCCCCCTCTCCCACACTCAGGCACTAGGCAGTCCTTGGCTAGCTCACCGGAGGCCAGGCCGACTCCTCTGACCTTTAGAGGCTGGGTGGGGCCAGGAAGCGAGACCCAGTCTATGAGTCACGGAAGATGTACACTATGCTAAGGATGAGCCGCCTCAGGGAACTGAGCTGTCCATGCGAATCCCTCTGGGGCTCTCCCTCCGGCACTGGGGACGGCCACACAGCAGAGATACTCTTCAGCCTGGAAACCTGAGTCACAGCGGGGAGCACCACAGCCTCTCCTGCCTGTGACAGGGTTTCTGTCCCGGAACTCAGAGAGCTGCCTGCCTCTACCTCCCGAGTGCTGGGATCACCCCTGCGCCTGCTGGGATGGGGTGTGGGCATTTTCACTGACAGAGTCAGCGGCCTTATCTCTGAAGCTCCCTTGAGCTTAGCTTTTCCACTTTTTGAACTATGCCTACACTGGGCTTCTCATTCCCCAGCGAGGCTATTTTCACATCCTAAGGAGCCTTCCCAAACTCCATCCGCCATGCGACACTGCCAAAGAGGTTTGTAAGTGCAAATACAGTCTTGTCTAAAATCTGTCACTGCCTTCCCACAGACTTAGCAGCTCATGTCCCCAGAGGGCGGAGTCCCCCACCCAGTCTCACCCAGCTTCGTCTTTGTCCCTCTGTCTTTAGATCTTGGATTAAGGGGCACTAGCTGCAGCCTTCAGAGTGACACCCTGGCTCCCTTGGGGTTGCCGGTCCACTCCTAGTAAGCCCCCCAGAGTTTACCCGGGTGGAAGACACTTGGCCCCCTAGGAGGATGGCACAAGGGGCCAGCTGCTCTTCTGCCCCTGGAGTATCCTGTGTGCTTCGGGAGTAGTGTTACCACAGTGCGTACTTTAATTTTCTATTCACATATTGACTGACCCGTGAGACCGTAAGCTACATACTCTATAATGCATAAAACATGAATAAAAATATGTGCTGGAATATTACTTTAATGATAGAGTCAAGAGGTCAGAGGTCCAGGGACGCTCAGAGACTTCAGATAATAGACAGAAAAGGCCACATTCCTTGTTTTCAGCTTTTGTTACAGTGTGTGTATATGTGTGTGTGTGTGTATGAGGTCAGGCTCTCCTTGCATCTTTTTCATGCGAGTTCTAGGGATCGAACCTCTATCAAGCTTGGGCAGTGTCTCTCCCTGCTGAGCCATCCCATGTTTTGGGGAGCAGGGCAGACAACACCTCTCTCTGCCTGAATTACACTCAGAGCAACTCTTCTGTCTCAGCCTCCCCCATGAGTCGGGAATACAAAGGTGTACTGCCACCCGCCTCAGAGGCCATGTTTTCTGTTGCCTTCTCCTGTGGAGCCACTTTCTACTGAACGTTAGGCTCTGAGCGCCACTTGGAGAGGCTCCAGCCTAGGTGCGCCCAGGTTCCTGCCAGCGACTGAGCGCACAGCCAGAGTCCAGGTTCTGCTGTAGCTCTACCATTTGAGGGACTCGCTCAACTGTTCCAGCTCTAAACGAGGATCCTATCAATTCTGCGGGGACAGCTGTGGGATGGCTGGGGGTTGTTTGGGGGACGGCTTGGGGACGGCTGGGGGACGGCTGGGGGACGGCTTGGGGATGGCTGGGGGACGCTGGGGGACGGCTGGGGGACGGCTGGGGGATGGTTGGGGGACGGCTTGGGGACGGCTGGGGGATGGTTGGGGGACGGCTTGGGGACGGCTGGGGGACGGCTGGGGAATGGTTGGGGGACGGCTGGGGGACGGCTGGGGGACGGCTGGGGGACGGTTGGGGGACGGCTGGGGGACGGTTGGGGGACGGCTTGGGGACGGCTGGGGGATGGCTGGGGGATGGCTGGGGGACGGCTGGGGGACGGCTTGGGGACGGCTTGGGGACGGCTTGGGGACGGCTGGGGGATGGTTGGGGGACGGCTTGGGGACGGCTTGGGGGCGGCTTGGGGATGGCTGGGGGACGGCTTGGGGACGGCTGGGGGATGGTTGGGGGACGGCTTGGGGACGGCTGGGGGACGGTTGGGGGACGGCTGGGGGATGGTTGGGGGACGGCTGGGGGACGGCTGGGGGACGGCTTGGGGATGGCTGGGGGATGGCTGGGGGATGGTTGGGGGACGGCTGGGGGATGGTTGGGGGATGGCTCGGGGATGTGCACTCAGCTACTGAGCTCCTCCAAGGCCTTAGCTTGGCTGATTCAGCATTTCACCTAATCAGATCCAATCAATTCTGGCTTCATCTCCAGTAACCTCAAAGGCGGCTGGACTCAGATCCTGAAGACACTTAGGGAGAGTGTGGCCCTGTGTTGATCGCTGCAATTTCCCTGGGCCTGGATTGGACAAGTCAATGGTTTAGACTTCTGGGCTGGCAACTGCAGGCATGGGGATGTCTGTAAGAGGAGTCAAATGCTGAGTTTCTAAGAACTCTTGGGGCACCCACTACATGTAAGAGTCATGTCCTCTCTGCTCAAGGACCAGGAGCTAACTAAAGAGAAACGGAGATGCAGTACTGCCAAGTATGGTATGTGGCGCTCTAGGTGCGGGGCAGGGCGGATAACATCAACCAGGAGAGTCTTGCAGAGCAGGCTTTGATGAGACGCAGGGTCAGGAGCAGCAAGGTAACTGCAGGGGAAGAAAGCAAGAGAGCAGCAGGCAGAGCAGGGGAGGACCGACCGCGACTGAGAACCGCGACTGACAACAGCGCCTCGCAGAGCAGGGGAGGACCGACAGCGACTGAGGACTGACAACAGCGCCTGGCACAGCAGGGGAGGACCGACGGTGACTGAGAACCGCGACTGAGAACAGCACATGGCAGAGCAGGGCTCAGGGACCGGGACAGCTCTGAAAACCACCTTAAAAAGTTTTGTATTGTTGTTCCTCAAAATGTAATTATAAGCCAGGTGGTAACGACACCTTTAATCCCAGAATTTGGCAGAGGCAAGCATCTCTGAGTTTGAAGCCAGCCTGGTCAACAGAGTGAGTTCCAGAAAAGCTAGGGCAACATGGAGAAACCCTGTCTCAAGAAAACAAAACCCAAAACAAAACAAAACAAACCCCAAACACACCCACACACAACCAAAATAAAAGAAAGCAAAACAAACCCCCAAACAAAACAAAGTGTAATTTTAAAGTATTTGAGAGCTCCAGTGCTGGTCGTCCGTGCCTGCAATCCCAGTGTCCCAGCACTCAGGGGTTGGGAACAGGAGGATCAGGGGTTCAAGGCCGGCCTGGACTACAGAAGAGGAGGACTGTAGACAGAAGAGGGAGGGGCTGAAGGCAGTGGGAAGCCTCTGCGTGGCACCTGAAGATGCCTGTGATGTACTACCCCTACAATGCATGACTCCGAGCTGCCGTGGGGTATGGGATCACACAATTCTTAAATATTTACGAGTCGCCATCAGGAGCTGGCTTGGGCACATTGTTGGCAGCTTCACCCTAGTTTTGACTTGTTTGTCTGGAGAACATTCTTTTGCATAATCACAACGCTGTGATTACATCAGGAGAGTTAACTAGAACCATCTTTTAAAAATCATTTTACTAATCATGATTACCGGGTGTCTCTGAGAGAGGGACTGTGGGCAGGCGGGCCACCGTGCATTGTTGAGAGCACAGGACACTTTCAGAGCTCGGCTCTCATCACGGGCCCTGGAAATCAAACTCACAGCAGGCTTCCCAGCAGGTGCTTTTACTCACTGACCCATTTTGCTAGGCCAGAAAGTTAACTAGAAAAATTAGATAATTCCCTATCATTTTCTAGTTAGTCCTTGTCTTAGCCTCAGTCCGATATTTTTAATTATTTTAATTAAAAAAAATGCGTGTGGGTCTTTGGCCTGCATCATGCTTGTACAGTGCCTGAAGAGGCCAGAAGGGGGCGCAGGATCCCCTAGAACTAGACTCAGACTGCCTTCGGGAAGCTGGGACTTGAACCCGGGTCCTCTGGAAGAGCAGATAGTATCTTGGGCTGTTTTTGTTTTTGATCTCTCGAGACATTGTTTGTCTGTGTAACTCTGGCTATCTTGGGCTACCTCTGTAGACTAGGCTGGCTTTGAACTCACAGAGCTCCTCCTGCCGCTGCCTCCTGAGTGCTGGGATTAGAGGCAGGTGCCACCATGCCTGGGAACAGCCGGTGTTTTTAGCTACTGATCCATCTCTCCAGCTCTGTTGAGTGGCTTTCAGCTTTTTTTCAAACCATGATCAGTCAAAGTTTGCACATCACACTTGTTAGCATCCTTGTGTGCTACCGGTTCTTCTGTCAGCCAGCCACGAGCTCACTCACGCTGTGGGAAAAGGACCCGCAGTGCCTCTATCTAGGCGCCTGTAAGCAACTCTTTGGACATTGATTAACTGAGTGGCCATTGTTGTGCGTGGGCTCAGTGGCGCTTTGGCCTAGAGCGGATGATTTGGGTTGTACGAGGAGAAGCAGGCTGCAAATAGACAAGGCAGTAAACAATGCACACAGACTTTCATGGCTCTGCTTCAGTTCCTGCCTCCAGGTTCCTGCCTCGAGTTCCCATGCTGACTCCCCTCTGTGATGGAGTGTGACCTGAGAGTTGTAAGAAATAAACCTTTTCTTTTCCTAGTTGTTTTTGGTCACCAAAGCAACATAACGAACTTGTCATGTAGTCAAGGCTGGCCTGGAATTTTCCATGTAGCCAAGGCTGGCCTTGACCTTGTCGCAGGACTCCTGCCTCTGTCTCCTGGATACTAGATTATAGGTGTGGCACACTGTGCCCACGACACTGTCACCACTGTGAGAGGAACAGGAAATGCTGTCGAATAGTTCTGTGGTGTAGGGTCTTTTAAATCCTACATTTCTCGTGTCTATTTAGTTTAGTTTCTTTGTGAACTTTGAGAAAAAGGTCTCAAAAGCCTGGGCTGGCCACCAGCTCCCTCTGTAGTCAAGGTGACTTCAGTTTCTCATCCCTTGCCTTTACCTTCTGAGGCAGGAGACTACCCTCCTCCTTTAGGGAACCCAGGATGCACACAGGCTGGGCAACTGCTCTCTTAGCTGAACTACACCCTAAGCCTTCTGCGAACTTTCCTGAGCCAGGCTCAACTTAACACTTGATGGTAGCTAAGAGAACATTTAATGGTGTGATGGGAGAATGCAGTGGAGTCTGGTAGACCACTTTTCCCAGAACGTTCAAAGCCTGAAGTTCAATTCTTCTCAGGACCTACAGGTAGAAGGAGAGAGCTGATTCCCAAAAGTTGTACCCTGACCTCACATGTACACCAGCACTCCACCAGATGACAGCTACATAGTGCTTCTGTCTGTCTGTCTGTCTGTCTGTCTGTCTGTCTCTGCAGGTACTGAGGCCCCACTCACTGAGACGGAGTTGAAGCCTAGATCATTCAGTGATTCAGTAACTATCCTAATTTGAAATTGTCCCCCCTCCCTCCTCCCTCCCTTCCCCCATTCCTCTCCTTTTCAGACAGGGTCTCTTTCTGTAGCACAAATTCTTGTAGCCTGGAACCAGCAATAACTCTCCTGCCTCAGCATCCAAGGGGCATGCAAAGCTACCACACCTGGCCAGACAGGTTTTTTTTTGTTTTTTGATTTGTTTTGGTTTTTTGAGACAAGGTTTCTTTATGAGGTCCAGGCTAGCCCTGAAATTGTGGTTCTCCTGGGTGAAGGGATTATAGGCTGTGATATGAAGCCTAGCTATGATGACAACCTTATCTATTAAAAAGTAGGAATACTTTTTACTTAATTATGGCAAACATAGTCGGATATGAAGGTCATCGGCATCTTGGAAAACAAAGAAGCATGTCCTCCTGATGTTAAGTCCACGAGACAAGTCAGGCGTGTGGGCATGCATCTATAATCTCGGTACTGAGTTACCGAGTGAGCCTCAGGCCAGACTGGGCTCCTCCAGGGAGACCCCCGTCAGAAACCCAACCCAACCGAAACCAGAAGACAAATCACTATGGTTTCCCACACTGAGGCTGCTGCTGTGGAGAAAATGCAGCGCAGAGATAAACTCGGTGGAATCGTGGCGTAGGTCACGAGCAGGAACACACAGGATGTCCTTCCAGCTACCGCAGGGCTCTGAAGGGTCAGAGAGAGCATTAACAGATGGTTCCTGAATGCTAGGGAGACAGGCGACTGTAATGGTGTTCCAGCAGAGGTTCATCTTTCTGAGGAGAACCCGGCCCTTGCGAATACCAAGCTCATGCTGTTAAAACTGTCATCTTTGAATCAGGCGTTGAGTTCTCTAAGTAGCAGAGGCTTCTGTTCCTCTGCCTCCACCTCCTGAGTGCTGAGACTATGGGTATGCGCCACTCTGCCTTTTAGTTTTAGATACATACTCTCCCAGTTAAGATACAGCCTCAGCCCATAGTCCTTCTTTTATTTATTTTAAAATTATTATTCTCGCCTGCGTCTATGCTGATGTGCATGGTCAGCTCTGTACCGCCAGCTTCTTCGTTTGTTTGTTTTTGAAACAGAGTTCTCTGTGTATCACCTGCCACCCTGGAGCTCACTTTGAAGATCAGGCTGGCCTTGAACTCACAGAGAAGTGCCTGCCTCTGCCTCCCGAGTGCTGGATTAAAGGCGTGTGCGACAACCACCTGACCCACACTCTCTAAGCACTGAGTACCTCCTTTAGGAGGAAAAACAAAAAAAAAGTCCACTTAACACTTAGCTTCAGAAATAGCAGAGATTTTGAAGTTTAGATGTTTGGAACTTAGCTCTTTGTGGGTAGGGCTTGGTAATGAATATGGCAACAGACTTGGCAGAACTTACTAGAAAGTGTAAGCTCATTCACATTGAAGGTGACACCGGCTCTAGCGCCATGCTGCCGGGACTCAGTGCTGGTGTTCCTTCCTTTACCATCTTTCTATGATATACTTAAACGAAGACGAAGGAGGGATGCGCACTGAGGTTTAGTTTTCAGAAGTCACACTGCCAGAGAGAGAGCTTACAGATGGGCAGCATCAAGACGGGAATGGCTGGACCATAAGCCGGTGCTAAGCAATGAAATGGCTAATGCTATAGCTGTGCGTCTGGGTTTAAATAATTATAAAAGTAAAAGCCATGATTTGGCAGTGATTCACAGAAAGTCTCAGGATCTCTGAAAACTACATTCTTTATGTAAGCCAAGACCATGTTGTATATAGAAAAGGCAAACGCAGGCTTTGTAGTCACTGCCAGATGGCCGTGTCCAAAATACAGCTGAGGATGGTCTCACTGACTGGAAAGTTAACTCAAGTTAAACCCCCACACTTAAGCTAGATACATGCCTTAGTCTAGCACTGGGGAGGCCGAGGCGAGCCAATCATGATGCCAGTGGTATGCGGACATTCTCAAATAACGAACATGCTAAAAATGAATACAGTGAGACCCGCACGTCAGTCACTCTGGCAGGAGAGCATGTAGAGGGGAGAGTTTATGTTCCTTACAGGCCTAGACGGGAGCCAGAACAGCCTGGGGAAAGGGCAGGAAGCTAACAGATCAAGTCTTCAAACACAGCTGGGGGCTGAGAGAGCAAACCGGAAGTTGGGCGGGTTATGGGCTCTCAAAGCCCTGTGTGCTTCCTCCAGTGAGGCTGCACCTCCGCTCCTCCGCCTGGGGCCTGGGCCCCACCCGTCTGCGTCTGCGAGGTGCGCTCTCATTCACACCCCCACGCCCATCCCTAAACTGCAGCAGCAGTAGCAACCAAACAAAACTGAGTCCACCAATAAGTCCTAACGCTGACTCCTGGAGAAGCAGGACTGTAAATCCAAGGCCACCATAGTCCACAAAGTGAATGGGGGCAGATGTGTTAGTACGCAAACACAACCCTTGCCTGGAACCCGAGTTTGATCGCTGGACCCACATGGTAGGAGGCCCACAGGATAAAGAGCCGGCCAGATCCTGCAAGTTCAGCGCGTCCACACGCTACCCCAACAAAAGCACAGAGGTCTGGACGGCTCAGCGAGAGCCTGTGTAAAATGCAGTGAGGTAAAATAATAAATACATATTTTCTAAGTCAATTAAACTCTTCTAACGTGAAAAATATGTAGTAACATGGAACACACTCACACTTTAACATGTCCATCTATGCAACCTTCATACGTATATGGGAGCACATGGTATTGGATTCAGTGATTTCCACTTCCTTTCAGAGTTCTGAGATTCAAAGCCAATTGAGATGCAAGTTAAGCGAGACATGGGCCCTGGGACAAAAATGCCACTGTTTCTAGAGATGGTGGCATTTTACACACAAGTGAAGCCACATGAGAACCTTTGTGACATCTTATAGGTAATGCTTAAAGCTCAACTAATTCAACAACTAGAGGATTAATTCATTTCTATGGTGTCTCATAACAACATAAAAAACAGAACCAGGGAGAGAGTTCGCTGGGTTAAAGAACTTACCAGAAGTTCTAATCTCCAGAACCCACATAAAAGCCAGATGTATAGAGTGCGAGTGAGTCCCTGTAGTCTTGGTGTGAAGGGAAGTTGGGAAGCAGAAACAGAAGAATCCCTAGGTGACCGCTGGCCCAACTAGCCTGCTGTATGTAGCCAAACCTAAAGCCACCACAGGGACCTGCTTTAAACAAGGCAGAGCGTGAGCACCTGAGGTTGTCTGTGAGGAGGACATGTGAGGAGGGACACGCGCTCCCCACAGTCACACAAGCACAGAGAACAATGGGGCAGAAGCACAGGAGAGGCGGCACTGGACCGCTCACAGAGCCCGTGAGCCAGGCTGCTTTGGGCCGGCACGCGGAGTTATTGATGACACCTAAGATAACTTAAATTGGCAAAGTTTAGAGAGGAAGAGCCGGGGATCACTGCGAAACTCCCATGCGACATGGTAGCACTGTACCTAGCTTTAAGTAGAAACATCCATAGATTATTTCCCATGGGCTCATGAAGGTATCTGAAATAGTCCAGCTCTCTGATTGCTAATGAATTGGAAATATGCTTATGTTTGAAAGTGAATTCACAAACCATGTTCACAGTTTCGTTTATTCTGGCCTTACTGTGACAGGGTTTCCCTCCATAGCCCAGGATGGCCTGGAACTTACTATGTAGCTCAGGCTGGCCTCAGTCTTCCTTGATTTCATAATTTTTCTGCCTCAGCCTTTCAAGTGCTGGAATTATAGACTGTATTTTTGTGTCTTATAAAATATTTTATTTTATATGTATGAATGTGTCTGTCTGTCTGTGTATTTGTTTACTTACAATGCTGGAGATCAAACCTAGCCTGTGCATGCTAGGCAAGTCTCTACCAGTTAGCCATATGCCCAGTCTATGACCATTTTACATTTAAGCCTCTGTCTGTAAAAGAAACAAAGGACACTGGATGTGGTGGTGCATGCCTTTAATCTCAGTGCAGTACTCTGGAGGCAGAGGCAGGCGGATCTTTCTGTGAGTTCGAGGCTGACCAGGGCTTATTTTACAGGGCTGTCTCAAAATACTAAAAAACCAAACAAAACAAAACAAAAACCAACCAAGGGGCCGGTGCTGCCTCAGCACGTGCTGCCCTGCAGCTGACCGAGGTTCCGCTCCCAGCCCCTATGCGATAAGTAGTTCATAACCATGCAAACTCCAGCCCAGGGGATTTGATATCTGCTCACTTCTGAGGCAGCAGGCATGCACGTGGTACCACACATACATGCAAACACAACACTCAGACACATAAAAAAATATTTTAGAATACAAAAAATATACAGCCTATAATTCCAGCCCTTGGGAAGCAGAGCAGAAAGCTGTGGTTTTACGGAGCCATGGGACTCCCAGGGAGACCCTGAAGACATGATGGGAGGGACTGCGGATGACATTGAGATGACTTCTCTTGCCCTCTCTTCCAACACATTAATTAGGCTCAGTCTGGATGGTGTGGAGTCCTCCTCGCAGGAGGCACGCTCCAGAAGGTATTCCCAGATTGTTATGACTTCTTAGCACGTTGGTGAGTTCCTATCCTAGTGTGCCATCCACAGAGAGAGCAATGCCACCCAACAATTCATACAACACAAAGGATCGTTCCTGGTGAGATGCACCTTTCCCAACACCTAAACAGACTTAAACACATATATACATACTTATACATATGCACACATACGTACATATGGTTTAGGTATGTAGTTATCTTTACTGATACAGAGTTCAGGGAAAGGGCTTGAAGGGGAAATTTCTGGTTTATTTAGAGACTCAACGATGTCATCTGATGCTTTTCTGGAAACTGTCTCATGAGAAAATGCTTTTGCTGAAGCAGACATGTGAGAAGATGTTTTGCTAAGGACAGACACATGATGTTTTTCTGGAGGCAGTCTAGAAATAGGGCACATGCTTTGCCAGAACAGATACTTGAGAGAACACATGATGTTTAAAAGAAGATATGAATATAGCTCAATGTACAGTGGACGATACTGGATGGTATTGGTATGCCTTACCATTCTTTACTGGTCATTATCTGTCATGACTTCATAGAAAGAAACACACCAAAACACTTCTGCTGGTGTTCCAGTGGCTTCTCGATGCTTCCTCGGATTTGGGCCATCTGGCAGAGCCTCGGGGTTTCTTCTGGATCACCCTGCCGTTGCTGATTTGTAAATGAATTTTGCTAGTCCTGCCATTGCTGATTCATGAGTGGTGTCTGCGAGTGGATCGACCTGGTCTGCTGATTCACGTGAGCCAATGCTGAGGTCCTGACAGTGCAGACTGGCTTCACTCCAACAAACTGTTCCTAAACAGGTCCATATCCTCCTTTACCCTATTAACCTTTCCTCTCCACTACCTCTCCTGGGTGGTGGGCTGGAAGGGAGGTTACAGCATCTAAGGACCATTATTAAAACTGGGTTTAAAAAAAATCTAAGCCTACAGGGGCTCATGTTGCTTCAAGAAAAGGAGGCAGGAGATTCTTCCCTGGAAGCCTCTCCCACTCTATGGAGGGCTTCCTCTCTCTTCCTTAATAAATCTATGTTCACGCCGCTAAAATAATACATAAATGGACAACACACCGCCAGTGAGAGGCAGAAGCCGAGACCAATCTGTGCAGCTCATGGCCTGAACAGACAGATGAGCCTGATTTTAGAATGTAATTATATAGGACAAGATTAGCTTAATTCTTAATTTATAAATGGTTATTAACATTTAGTAGGCTGGGCATTTGAGGTTAGTAATATGAAATTATGCTAAATTTAGGGTTAACTCCAAAGGAAAAACAGCCATTGTTTCTTCGTTGTCATGTCTTCCAAAGGGAAATTTATGGCTTATAAATAATCATAGATTTATTCATATTCTGAGTCTAAGATAATTTTTAATTTTAGTATCATATTCCAAAATAGGAACTTAATTCTACACACTGAAATTCAGAAAGCCTAACTAGGCCCGTGGAGATTTTCAATAAATTCTGTAATAGATATTCAACAAGCAAAATGTGTCACGGCTACAGACTGCAGCAAGCTTTCTTGCCTGTAGCGTGTTTTTTGTTTTGTTTTGTTTAAATCAATATATAGTCTGTACTGTAATCTCATGACAAATACTGTGGCGGGTGTTTAATTAAAAGGAATATCTTGGGACAAGAACATGCATAGCATGTATGTATCACACAGTGCTGGTGTATTAGAGGAACACATAACCTATATGAGAGTGGGTTTGGCTTTCTAGCATTTTACCTGGGTCGGCCTTACTTACCAGTTTCTTTTGTTGTTGTTTGGCCTGCTCATGTCCCCAATTGTTATCCAGTTTAGCATCCTAGTACTCAATCCTGGGGACCATTAGCACCCCCCTGCCACCTCCACCATCCTTATAACCCTAGCTTGGTAACAACCTCGCATACATCCTGATGAGTAGAACTTCACCAGAAAGCACCTACCACAACAGAAAAAAGATAACAAACAAACCTTGCCCTCACCATGTCTTCCGTGCCAGTGGGCAGTGGAGAAAGGTCTATGGTGTGAGGGTGTCTCTGTCCGTGCCATGGAAGTGTAATATTCTTGCTGGTAGGATCCCCAGATCCTTCCCATGTAAGAGGTGTGTGTGTGTGTGTGTGTGTGTATGTGTGTGTGTGTGTATGTGTGTGTGTGTGTGTGTGTGTGTGATGACTCACATGTAGAAGTCAGAGCACAGCTATATGGAGTCTGTTTTCTTTGGAAATTGAACTCAGGCTTTCGAGGTCAGCACTCCCTCTGCTGAGCCGCCATGACTGCCAGTACATAGGGGTGCCTATGGAATGGTATTATCAGTACACTGTTGCATTTGGATACTTGTCTCCCTCCAGGGGATGGTGTAAGGATCTTTTGGGGGTGTGGGGGACAGGGTCTCACTATGCAGTCCTGGCTGGCCTTGGGTTTATAATCTTCCTGCTTCAGCTTCCCCGGTGCTGGGATCACAGCACACATTACTATGTCCAGCTGTGAGACAATACTATAGTTGTACTGTAAGACTGTCTTGGAAGAGTGGAGAGTGCTTCCTAGCTTTCTAAAAGTCACATTAATCATTTTACTGGTCAACAAACATAAACCCATTCACCGGGCAATGGCATTTATGAGAATGGACTATGCTATACCAGACAGCAATACATACCATTGTAAGGTACTTTTGAGACCAAAGCCTGCTTTACAATTTTATGTAGTATGTCTATAGACCCGAGAAGCGGCGTGGGAGAAAATGCGCTGTGGAGTCAGCAGAACACAGCGTAACTATGGGAACAGTTAGTGCGGTTTTGAGTCAGGCACACACAAACCATGTACACTACAGTGTATGTGAAATCACTGAGCACCAGGAGGCCGCCGCTGCGGCCGCTGCCAAACAGACGTACACAAATCTTGTCATGCGTGAACCAAAGACGCAGGTCAGCATACTTGTCTTAGGACTAGGGCAGGAAGCCCTTCACAGGGAGCACCCCTGCACTGTTCAATAGGCAGCATGCATGGTGAGCCTGGCTTTATGATGTTGTCATGAACAGCAAGACATTCATTAAGCCCGGAAGCCAAGGACTGCGGGGCCGGGGTAGGGTCTACTTACGCCAGTCTTTCCTAGACACATACGCCACTCGGCTGTGTTTGCGGATCCTGAAAGCACTACCGTTACCTCGGTAGCTCTGCTTGGAAGCCGAGGGGCCCAGCCCACTTGTTATACAGAGAAGACCAAGCACATTACCAAGGATCAATACTCTGTCTGATGTAACGGGAGCTTAGTGTGCGTGTAGGAGCTGGGCAGAAAACACTGGGGGGATGGCTTCGGGTGTACCAATTAAAAGACGATAGCCTCCCCAGGGACCAGAGCGATTGACAGCTCAAAAGGCCTTAATTCTGTATAAAATCAGACTGTATGAACAGTGTGTGAGTTTAAAAGTGACAAAGACTTCCGACTTACTCTTTTCCTCTTGCTCACAATTTCAGAAAATCTGTTTCTTTCCAGTAGTTTTGAAGACGAGGGAAGAATGTACTCCCTTTATATCTGCTTTAACCCATTTTAATGGACCAAACGAGCTCTCTTAGGGGTCAGAAGGCTCTATCCGCTACATAAAGCCACACAGGCTCTCCCTGTGCACAGGTGGTTCCTGGCACCACAAACTGGGAGAAATAATTGAATGCAGTCACCCCACAGAGCAGTGCTCTCACCCACAGAATTAGCTTGCAGGGCATTTTTACTTAGCTCCTCAGACTAAGATTCTAACCATCTCCCCGGCTAAAGATCTGTTTCAACCCAAGAGGTACAGGAATGAAGCTGCAACCATTTGGCTAAACACAGACGTCTGGAGATCTTAAGGGAGTGGGGTTATACAACAGAGAGTGATATGAAGGAGAAAAGGGGGGGTGTATCTGGGAGGGATGTTTCGGAGGAAGAGAGACAGGAGAGCAGGGTAGAAGAGGGGGTGGAGGCAGGGATAACTAACACTAGGGATGTTTGAAAAGTCATATAGAAACTTATTAGTACCTCTCCCCCACAACAAAGTTTAACTGGAGTTATTTTACACAGAGGCCATACGTTGTCAAATAAAAGCCCAGTTTCAGTTGTAGGATATTTGCTGTCAAACTGATGTTCAGGAGTATCTTGGAGGCCCCGAAACAAAGCAGGCTATTGCCACCACTCTTATGCCCACCAGAACCTGATAGTTATACCATGTGCTCAACACGCTGCTGACTTTGTTCCCAGAACCCTGGGCAACCAAGCTGGCATTCACTGTGATGTTTCCTTCCTGCTGCCTGGCTCTGGTAAGAGCAGAAGGTGCTACGAGGCTGCTGGAGGTCTGAAGTCACCCACAGTCTTGCTCAACTGTGAACACTACGAACCACAGTAAGAAGCAGTGTGGACAGAGGTGCCCATGGATCCAAGAGAGGCATGAATGCCACGGGGTAACCAAGTGCTCTCTGACTGGATTCCAGGAAGAAATGCAAGCTGTAAATCTGCCCAAGGCCCCGTGGCTGGAGAGCTAGCAGGCCCCAGGAGTAATAACCTACTGTTATTACTTTGTTACGCAGTGCCAAACGGCCCCATGAGCAGTGCAGCTCCCAGAGCTTATCAGAGCTTCTCTGTGCAAGAGTGTGGCTAATGCAGTCACACGTGGTCCAAGTGCAGAAAACAGGCTGCGTATGGTGTGCGTGGCCACAGTGGAACATCTATGTTCCACAATGGCACCTCCCTCCTTGGCCAGGGATGAGGCTGTAGAACAGAAGGGGAGATGGAAAGAGTGTAGAACGAGGAGGTCTGCAAGAACCAAGTGCAACCGACTGCAGAACACAGCAGGGTCATTGCACTCACGAGCGCACAGCAGCTGTGTGTGGTAGCTTGCCCAAGATCAAACCAGTCACTATTCCAGCACAGAGACAGGAGGGCTTGTGGACCACCACAGTGTGTGGCTGTGTGTGCATGTCTGTGTGTGTGTGTGTGTGTGTCTTTGTGTGTGCATTCTTTAACGATGTAGCCCCTGGAAGGCTGTTCCAGTGGATAGCCCACACCTGCAAGAATTTAGGCAAAACAAACTGGACTCAGTGTCTTATTAAAGAAAAACAAGGCAAAGCAAAATAAGAAAAGAGCCAGAAAATGGAACTGGGAAGGAGGGTTAGGATAGTGGGTGGTAGATCTGAAAGGAGTGGGGGGTACTTGAGGGGTGTTGAATATGATTAAAATATTTGTATGTACTAGGAAATTCTCAAAGAATTAGTGAAAGTATTTTATTTAATTAATATAAAAACCTATCTAGGAGCTGGGCATAGCAGCATATACCTTTAATTCCAATACTAAGGAGGCAGAGGCAGGCGAGCTCTTGGAGTTTGATGTCATTCTGATCTACATAGTGAGTTTCAGGCTATCTGGGGCTCCACAGTAAGACTGTCTCAACACACACACACACACACACACACACACACACACACACGGGAGTGGATATAATGAGAACCGAGTCTAACAGGTCTTATGAACTAGAAGAGGGAGATGCGTAAACAGATGGTGCATCTTGAGTTACTTGTCCACTCACTTGTAGACACACGGGTGCTCTCATGCTCTCATGTGTGAGACCTTGAGCCTCCAGAGCACAGGCATCACGCAGTGACACCAGTCAGCTATGCAGGCTTACAACCAAGAGGCCGCCTTCAACAACTCCATCTGCCGTAGCATTAGGGTAAGTGTTACATAGTAAGATATGGAAGCCAGGGCACCCGCATGGTGGCTCACAACTGTCTGTAACTCCAGGTCCAGAGGATCCAATGTCTTCTTATTTTGGCCTTTGAGAACCCTGCATACTTGTGGTAAGTGGATGAAAAAAGTGAATTAGGAACAGGACGGGATGGTTGAGCTGGCACATGCTGTGCAATCTGCTGCAGGAAAAGCAGGTCACAAGTGCGAGGCCAGCCTGGTCTACAGAGTCCCACGACAGCCGGAACTACCGAGGGAAACTTACCTCACAAAGGGAGTGTGTGGATTGTTTTACTAATTGTTATTATTACCGTGAGCAAAGTAATTTAATCCTTTATGTAAAACGTTATAAAGGAAATATCAACAGCAAGGGACATTTGAAGAAAAGAACAGGGGCTGGAGAGATGGCTCAGCAGTTACGAGCACTGACTGCTCTTCCAAAGATCCCGACCTAGTTCAAATCCCAGTCAGCCACATGGTGGCCACAACGATCTGTGATGGGATCCGACGCCCTCTTCTGGTGTGTCTGAGGACAGCTACAGTGTACTTACATATAATAAATAAAATAAATCTTTACAAAGAAAAAAAATGAAAAGTAAGAACAATTTACAACTGCAAATATTCAAACAGGATCAACAGAAGTTGGACTACTAACTGAGGAGACATACTTTATCATGTCATATAAAAGAGACCTGTCACAGAAATCATTAAATGATTTTATTCATGATCCACAAAAGAATAGATGTAATGTTCACTGAATCTATGAATACCATTGAGGTTTGTGGGATTGCTGATACTGGAGACGAAGAATCAGAAGTGACACCAGAAACTTAGAGTACATCAGCAAGCAGGAGGATTGTCTCTGGGCTGAGCGCGGAGCCACGCCCAGAGAATGATAGGGAAGGTGGGTGGGCGGTCTCGGGAAGGGACAGACGCCTAGAAGCTCTGCCTTAGGAAATCTGTTATTTCACATGTGATTAAAAAAGTCTTGTTGGAGACAGGATATTGCTATGTAGCCCAGGCCAGTGTTAAACTATGCGGAGCTGAAGCTGGTCTGGAAGTGAAGACCCTCCTACCCTCCAGAGCACAAGCTTGCAGGAGTGTGACACCACTTTGGGCATTGGAGGTTTTTTTGAGATAGGTATCAAGTACCTTCGACTGGCCACGAGCTCCTCATCCTCCTCTCCACTTCCCAAGTGTTATATTATAGACGTGCACCGTGCCCAGCCCCCCTCCCCCAGCACTGCATTATAGACGTGCATGCTCTGGACTATAGACGTGCACTGTGCCCAGCCCCCCCCCCCCCCCAGCACTGCATTATAGATGTGCATGCTCTGGACTATAGACGTGCCCAGCGCCCCTAGTCACCAGCGCTGGACTAGCATCATACACCACTGTGCCTACCTCTAGAAAACTTTTTTTTGACAGGAGTTTCATATAGAACAAAATCTTAAAAACATTTATTCATTTTAGCACATTTTATTTTATATGTATGGGTGTTTTGCCGGACTAGGTAAGATTTCCTGGAAATCAAACACAGGGGAGGCTGTGAGCCGGTTATGAGGTGCCTGCGATGTGGGCACTGGAAAGCAAAGGCAGGCCCCCTGGGGAACAGGCTGAGCCCAGAACAAAAGCTTTTTCCTTGTGCTATGGACTGAAACTGGCACGTAGGGGATGGAGGTGGCTCAGCAGTTACGACTGCACACTGCTTTTGACGAGGACCTGAGTTTGGTTCCCAGCAGCCATGTTGGGTGGCTCAGAACGGCCTACAATTCCAGCTCTAGGCAATCTGACACCCTCTGCACTCACACGTGTACAGAGGTGTATGCATGAATGCACACATAAAAAGCTGTTATAAACTGTCTTATGATAATACAAATTCATTATTTAATATAGAAAAAAGAAGTTGATCAATTATTATGTTTCTATCACCTTAAAGGAAATTTGAAATCAAACCAGTGATTGTTAAAAACTGAAGTAAATTGTTTAACAAACAGATTAGTAGGACCCTTTATTCTCAGTACTGAGAAGGCAGAGGCATGTGGATCTCTATAAGTTCTAGGCCAGCCTGGTCTACACAGCAAACTCCTGTCTAACAAAGGCTAAGAAGTAAGACCTTATCTCAAAAAAGGAAAGACACAAAGGACACCAGAGTAAAGACAACCTCCTCGCACTGCTTGTCTGAACTATAATGGCCAAAAGAACAGTAACTGGAGGAGTGGTTCAGCTTCCCAGAAGGTGGCTGTGGCAGGAGAGCCACACGCACAGGCCTTCCTGCTCCCTAGCTGTCCCTCTTCTTCACCCGTGTCCTGACTCCTCTGCTGCTCTTGAGGCCATCACAAAAAACCAGTTACATTTCCAAGGTGGGTGTGGGGGCTAAGTCAGGTGAGTGAGTCACTATGAGTTCATAGTCAGATGCACACAGACACACACAGTCTCTCTCTCTCTCACACACACACACACAGACACATATAAACAGACACACATAAACAGTCACAGAGATATACACAGAGAGACATACACTGAGACACACAGAGACACAGACAGACACACAGAGACAAAGACACAGACAGACAGACGGACACACGCACATGCACACACAAAGGATACACCAAAACCAAATCCTCACAGACAAGTTCTGTCTCAAATGTGGTTTCTGCTTATTGCCACAAATGGAAGCAATTCCTTAGAAGCTCAGGGTTAAATCTGGTTGGTTCCCATGAAACAGGGCTTAAGACAGTATATTTTCAGTTCCCACTGTAATTGAATTCATCACCATAATGTTAAGGGAAACAAAAATCCAATTCAAATCAGAGCCTACAACTATAAGATGAACATCTTTTAAAAGTACAATATATTTCTTTTTAAAACCCTGCCTTTATTCACATATTTTAACATGCTACTTTCTAGTCTATATTAAGCACAGGACATTTTACATGGTTGCACCTACATCAGATGTTTTTTTACAGTTGGGCTCTTTCTTTTTAAAGGGTGCTATAAACATCTTATCTCCTGTACTACAAGTCTTTCAGGAGCAAGAAAGGACAGAGAAGGGCAATGCAGCTAGGCAGTCTCTATAATTATCACTAATTAGAACAGGAGAGCTAATGGTAAAACATCTCCAGAAGCCTGGAGAAAGTGGAGACTCGGGCCTGCAGAGGTGCTAGATGGAATCCTTTTTTACAGGAGTTGCTAATATGAAATCCCAGGTTGGGAGGGCAGCATCTGCCTTAGCCAAGGGGACAGAGAGGAGAAAAGAGCCACACCCGGGGCCTAACTGTGCCCACGTGACAGCGTCTCAGAGCCAAGTAGCCAGGGCTGTGCAGAGGGCGCCATAGAAATAAACCACCTCACAAGTAAGTCAATGGACATACTCGTGCATAAAAACACCAATGGCACATGCCTTTTCAGTACTCAGTTAAAACAAAAAGGATGCACTGTCGAGGCATTTCTGGACAATAAAGACAAGGCAAGCCTGGGAAGAGTCATGAAGTGAGAGGAGACTGTCCCTTCTCAAGGGAGTGCTGAGGATTCATGCGAATGCAAATATTCCGGCTCAGCTTTGCTGGTGGGAAGAGAATCAGGATGTGCACTTTATGCAAATGTGTCTTATAATAACAAATGCACAGGGACTTCTGGGGGTCAAGAGGGCAGAAGACAGCACCAGCCACGAGGCACTGCTTGCTGAGAGGCGACGGGAACCTGCTGTCTTGGAACCAGGAATCAATCCTGGGAGACAGCATGAGTTCCAATGGCCAGGCTCAGGATCTCTCCTGCACGGGACTGGGAACTGCAGGCCTAAAGAATTAATCTCTGCAGGATCTTTCTTCACTCTGTGCTCATCTCTGAACCATCCTGTTTCTGGTGACCCTCCTCAGAGGACATCACGGGGCTCAGCAGTTATGAATCACTCTGTGCCTGGCAAAGGTGGTACCACTTGGGAGGCAGAGGTAGGAGAATCTCTGGGAGTTTCAGGCCAGCCTGGTCTACAGTGGGAGTCCAGGACTGTCATGGCTACATAGTAACACCCCCACCCCCAACCCCAACAAACACATTCTGCTCTTCCAAAGGATCCCAGTTCAGTTCAGTTCCAATGCCCACACTGGGCGGTCCGCAACCTACTGTGTTCCAGTTCTCCAGTATCTAATTCCGTAAGCACCCATGTGGTGTATACATACATGCAGGTAAAAGAATAAAGTAAATCTTAAAATAAAAACCAGAGCCAGTGAGCTGTTTCAGTGTGTAAACTGCTATCTTGACAACCCGAATCCCCTCCTGGACTCTGCTCTGGAAGGAGAGAACTCATCCTTCAGAGCGTGTGGGTGTGCACGCACTGCACTCTCACATTACCTCACACGAGCAAATAAGAACCACAGGAACGATGCCTTCAAAGGTGGGAAACAGAACAGAACAAACCACACTTCTGTATGGAGTCACAGGCCATATGATAAGAAGCACATCATTGATAAAGTAGAGGTGCGTGTGGAAGGAGCCAGCGGCGGCCGTCTAAAGCAGCACGCGGGTCACAGCCCACTTAGGCCACACGCTCGGGCTCCTGGGAAGCAGCGAACAGAAGGCGGACCGCACAGCTCCTCAGAGTCTGCTTCTGATCAAGTGAGTTTTGCCAGTGCCTGTGGAGCTGAAGCAATGATTTAAAAGGAGTCGGGAACAAGTCTGTGTCTCTGTGATTGAGATATTTAAACAAGCCATCTTGAAAAATGTTAAAAAATTAAAATTGTAGAACGTCGAAGCATAGGTGGCATGTTTTGCCTGAAGTGGTAGAAATACCATCTGCCTTAGCTTTGTAGCGGCAGCTTATCCCGAGTTGTCGGCCGACTGCGCATGCGCTCGGCTCCAGATGGGGAAATACACAGACGTCTGTAGAGGTTTTTCTAAGCAAGGGTAGTCAACATATTCACCTTCTCTTGGACATGTACACTGGCTGCCATAGCGCACGACGCGCGTGGTCTGAGAGGCTTCTGCACCGTCCTGCACACCCAGGGTCCCTGCACGTCAGCAGGCGGCAGCCTCCCTGCAGCTGAGCTGAGTATCAGCTCTCGATGGATGCTGCCTTGGCAGCCGAGGGTCGGGGTAGTGTGAGCGCAACACAGAGCGGCGTGGTCACTGACTGTCCCACAGCATGTACAAGGCCACGCCAGCACCAGCTACTTGGTAAGTACAGCACACCGTACAAGTCCTGTTCTGTCTTAACTATGCCTTAGGAAGGAGGGTGTTCTTGGTGCTTCCGTCTGACACTCCAGAACTGCCACCTTACCAAGAGGAAGGAAGATTTAATGGCTGAAAACTTGTAGAGTGTTTTGAAAACTTAGGAAGAAAGACACCAGAGCACTATAAAGCATTCATATCCAGGAACTGCTGCAACCAGAACTCAGGTAAGAAGTAATTCAAGGGGGCTGGAGAGATGGCCCAGTGGTTAAGAGCACCACTGCTCTTTTGGAGGTCCTGAGTTCAAATCCCAGCAACCACATGGTGGCTCACAACCATCTGTAATGGGATTTGATGCCCTCTTCTGGTGTGTCTGAAAACAGCTACAGTGTGTGTATGTATGTGTGTGTGTATATATATATATATATATATATATATATATATATAAAATAAATCTTTAAAAAATAATAAATGAAGTAATTCAAAGCCAGGTGTGATGGCCATGCCTGTAATCCCAGCACTCAGAAGGCTGAGGCAGGAAGATGGAAGAATTTTTGGGTTACATAGTGAAATCCTGTTACAAAACCACACATACCCAAACAAAATAGAAAAAGAAACTTGTTATCCTACTCAGTGAATGTGAAGGGCCTTCTGGAAATCAGGCTGAGAGTGATTTAAAAATGAACATCTCTTCCCATCCTCTGTAACAACACCCTCACCTCAGACGGATACAATGTGACTGAAGGATAAAGCTACCATGAACAACGGAAAGTACTTTTTATGGTTCTCTGAAACTGACATTTTGGTAAAATTAGGATCTTGGGAATGAAGAAAATTTCAGAAAGAAATAAATGTCACAACAGTCTCTTGAAATGGATGCTGAGTTCTTCAAATATTGTCCTACATATCAGAAGAACTTCAAGCCATCAACCATGCTGCCTGCATTAGCTAGAGTGAGCGTCGGCCACTAGCCGAGACCACACAGAGAACAGAGAGGTGGAGACAGGAAGTCCCCGTGCTTGTGTTTCCCCCAGCTCCACGGTGCTCCATACACAGCACATTACCTCAGGCTGCACCTGCAAACGAGGACACGATCACCCTTCCTCTCCCCACAATACTCAGGCTTACATCTGTGTGAGGGTGACAAGATCTGGTTAGTTACTGGCATTTATCCAGACCAACTGTGCTTTGCCTTTAATCGGCAGAATAGCACTAGGACTCGGGGGTGGAGAGGACATTCTGTCTACTGAGAAAAACAGTGACCGGGCTCTGGGAAGGGCGGCTGAGGCAGTCAGGGAGAGGCCATATTCTATGGCCAGCATGCTCCTAAAATGTCCGAGTTTCCCGCTGTAGATTCCAGACCGCCCGCCTCTCCTTACTTCTGATAACACAGGAGCACCCCGCACACCCTGAAGAGAGCCAGATGCACCCGGGAGGCAGGTCAGCCTGGCTGCCGCTGTCAGAATCCGCACGCTCTACTGAAGGAGGAAACAAACTGAGACAGTCAGCTTAGATAAAGATCAGGGCATGTAGGCAGAGATGCCTGAGGCAGGGGACTTGTAACGTCAGGCCCACGGAGTCTTGCTTCTGTGGCCCTCATGGTGATAGCACCAGAGAGCACAGGGAAGTTAAGGGGCTCATACTAGGTTCTGCAGCAGGCCGGAAGCACAGCCTTTGCTTGATCTACACATGTTGCTGCTGCTGCTGCTGCTTCTCCTCTCTCTGTCTTTTGGAGGCAGGGTCTTACTATATGTAGCTCTATCTGGCCTGCAACTCTAGATGGTCCAGCCTAGCCTAAACCTCAGAGAAGAGATCTGATCTGCTGATGCCTCCTTCATGCTGGGCTTACAGATGCGGCTGTCACTCAAAGTCCTTAATTAAAAAAAACATTTCTTTGTGTGTATGAATTTGTATACATGCTATGGCACACACACAGACGTCTCCCCACTCAGCCATGAGGTCAGGGATGCTGTTCCAGGAACGCCATACTTTCTCTCTTTCCCTCCCTCCCATCCCCCCTCCTTCCCTCCCATTTTCTTCTTCCTTCTTCTCCTCCTTCCTCCTCTTTCATCCTCCTCCTCCTCCTTCTCCTCCTTCTTCTTCTTTTCTTCTGTACAGGGTCTCAACAGACAGCTCAAACTCTCTACCTTCCTGCCTCAGGTCTTAAGTGCTAAGAATTATAAGTGACCAACTTTGGGCTGGAGAGATGGCTCAGGGGTTAAGAGCACCGACTGCTCTTCTGAAGGTCCTGAGTTCAAATCCCAGCAACCACATGGTGGCTCACACCCATCTGTAATGAGATCTGATGCCCTCTTCTGGCGTGTCTGAAGACAGCTTCAGTGTACTCACATATAATAATAAAAAATAAATCTTTTAAAAATAAAAAGTGACCAACTTCAGTAATTTACCACTTGCCCCCAGTTCAGTTTCTAATACCAATCTCTTCCACTGTAAAGTATTCCTCTTTGATAAGAAATTCTAGGACGTCTCTAAGTCACAGATACGCTTCCGCACTCCAGTCACCCTGCTCTCCTTCCCCACTTAGTAAAACCCCACCTCTTTTGTCCAGGTTGCTTTGCTGGTTGATGGCCTATACTCCCTTCCCTCTGTGCTGAGAGCTCTGTATTGGCCTTCTCCTGCAACTTGCTTCTTCACCTTTCACCTTGCTATTCACGTGTCCTCTGTTTCCCCCATGCGCTCCGTTCCCTCTGCACTAAGCACCAAGCATTAGGCACCACTTACAAAGGCCTAAGGCCAAACACCAACAATCAATCCGCAATCCACCGCAACACCCCCAAACCAAACCAGCACTGTCCCTGCTCTCAAGAGGTCACAGTTCAGGATCCTATCACGGGTGACTGTAAAACAACAGAGAAGACACAATGAAAGATGCACAGGGAGATTGTGGGAAGGACCTAACCCAGCCTGTCCGTGCAGAGGCCTCCCTATGGGCGATGATCCTAAATTTTACATTACAGAAGGGGCAGAAGACTCAGAAACGGGGAGATGTATCTTCCAAGCAGAGCAGACAGCAGGAGTCAAGACACAGAAGACAGCCTGGTCTGTTGATGCAAGCCTGAAATTCCAGCTACTTGGGAGGCTCCGTACAAACACTGCAAATTCAAGGCCAGTCTCGGTGACAGTGAGACTGTCTGCCTCAAAAGAAAAATAGAGAGAAGGACTGGAGATGCAGCTCAGTGGTAGAGAGCTAGCCTCATGTGCAGTCTCCAGGGACAAACCAGGACAAAACAAAAGACACAGGGAATTGAAAGAGTCTGCAGCGGTGACTTGGCGGTTGGGGGAGTGGAAGGGGAGGCTGGGCGTCTCTCTAGAGCAGGGATTGCACAGTCTCCCGTGTGTAAACCCAGCAGGCTCTGACTGCCTTGTAGACAGTATGGAGCCAGGAGGGGTCTGAAGCAGCAGACTGAACTATGCCATCTGAGGTTTAGCTGTTCTATCTGGCAAATGTGTCTATAGTGACAAGAGAGGCATCGAGATCCAATGGAAGGATTTTCAGTGGTTTAGATGGAATATGGACATAGTAGGGGAAGCATCACAGGGAAGTGGCGGGATATAAGAAAATAAGGAAAAAAAAAAGAAAATAAGGGATTTGAAATTGGTATGATATCTAGTAACATGGTTGACTTGGGGGGTGGTGGTGGCAGTGTCAGCAACAAGACAGAAAGTGAACCAAGGTTCATCACCAAGTGTGAGCGAGGTTCTGCTGAAAACAGAGGGCTCTGCGGAGAGCGCCTTATCAACAGAGGCTTGCTGATGACTTAACAAATGGATGGTGCAGAGGGTTGGTCTTTTACTAAGGAGTACAATGTTAAATATTGGCCCCCAAGGCCTGGTTGCTCCCCAGGAGGAGAGGATTTGCATGCAGACCCAAGTGGCACTGTGTGACCTTGCCCCCCAAGTCATGCCTGACTAGTGAATAAAGATGCCTACAGCCTGTAGCTGGGCAGATCTGAGACAGGCGTGACTGGGGTTCCTGGGTTTGGGGATGGAGGAGAACCAGGAGGAGAGAGAAGGAGGAGAGAAGAAAGACTCGATGGCGTAGGTGAATCAGGAAAACATGGCCATGGGGGCGGTCAGCTGTGCTAGGAGCTGCCCAGACGGAACATGGTGAGTTATAACTCGGGGTTAATGATGGGGAAATAGGTTCTAATAGCATAGAGGACAGATATCTGCCCTGCTCTAGTGCTGATTAAGGTTTATTACAAATATGAAGGCTGTGTGTCTTCGGGGTAGAAGCCCCTGAGTAAGATTAAGCATTTTCAACCACAGGATGGCTTTGGTGTGAAGTCAAAGGTTATAATGGGAATTCCATTCTTTTACTCAACCTGAACTTGAAACAGCTCTAAGACACAAAGGCATGGGATACTAAGAGCAAACCCGGAAGCTGAGAGAGTGGGACTGCCGGTGCTGGAAGCCAAGGAGAAGTGAAGGTGAAGGTCCAGAGCCACGACGAGGCTCCGCCACCTCCCCCCCCTTCCCCAGGACACTGCCGAGAGTGACATAGGCTGAGAGGCGCTTCCACAGCCTAGTCATCTTAGTCATGTGGCAGAGCAAAGGACTTGAGCAAAGCACAGAGTCACGGGCACACAGCTCTGGGGCAAAGTCCCGTCAGGTCAGCTGGCCCCAAGCGAGCAACGCTGCCTGGCCCATTGATTCCCTCCTATCTTCTTTGGAGTGCAGATGTGCTCACCCTCCAGATAACCTCGACTGTCACACAGGCCAGATGGTTAGCAAGCTCGGTTAGCTAAGCAGTTGTATACGTGTCACACACCTGAAACATGGTTTGTTTTTTGTTTTTTTTGTCTCAAAACAGCGTGACTTAAATGTGTTTTCACAGACAACACTGTGTCCTGAGATCTAATGGCTCACAGGTTTATTTACTTATTTAGTTTTCTTCTAAAGATTTACTTTACTATTTTATATGGATATATGTGTATCAGTGCCTTTAAAGGTCAGAAGGTGGCTTCAGATCCCCTTGGGACTAGGATTACAACAGCAGTGAACTGCTACATGGGTGCTGGGAATCAGACCTCTGCAAGAGCAGACAGTTCTCTGGACTGCGACCGACTCTCCAGCCCCTCACACTTTTATTTTTCTGGTTTTCATGAGATAAGGTCTTTTGACAAAGCCCCTGGCTGTTCTGTGACTCACTGTGTAGACCAGGCAGGCTGTGCACTCACAGAGATCTGCCTGCTTCTGCCTCTCAAATGCTGGAATTAACGGCTTGCCTCACGACACCCCAGAGCTTTATTTTTAATTTAGTTAAAAAAATTTTTTTTTGATATGAAGTCTTGTATATCCCAGGCTGGCCTGGAATTTATGTGCAGCCCAAGATGATTCTGCAAACAGGTGTGTGCCACCCTGCTTGGTTTGATGTGGTGCTGGCACGGAAGCCAGGACACTGTGCACACGGCAAGTACGCTGCCCAGTTACAGAGCCAGCCCTTATTTTAATTACACCTATTTGATTATACTTAGTGTATTGTGTGTGTGAGTGTGTGTGAGCATGTGAGTATGTGTATGTGTGAATGTGTGAGTGTGTGAGAATGTGTGTGAGTGCGTGAGAGAGTGTGTGTGTGTCTGTGTGTGAGCATGTGTGTACCACTGTCGGTTCCAGGGACTGACTGGATCATCAGGCTGTTGGCAAAGGCCGTTACCTTTGACCCATCTCTTTGCCATCCCCTCCTAACTAAAAGTTAAAGACACTATGCTATTATAACGGTGCACGGGTGTAAAATATGACAGTATGGGCACAGACACGTGGAGGTCAGTGGACAACTTGGGAGCTGGCTCTCTTCTCCCACAGTGTGGTCCAAGGCTTGAACTGAGGCTATCAGACTTGTAAATCAACCAATGTACCCACTGAGCTACCTGACTGGACCAAATGTGGTTTAACTTCAATCATTTTTTTCTGTCGTGGAGATGAGGTCTCACTGTAGTGCTGGCCTCAAATTCCTGATCCCTTTGCCTCCACCCCCAGCCCAAGATTACAAGTGTCTGCTGTGGTGCTGCCCACAGCCAGTTTTAACAAAGGAGATATGTCGAAATGACCTGGGAAGGCTGTCTGTCAAACACCCTGTCTGGCCTCCTCAGCTCTCTGTAAGAGGGTCTGAGGCGCAGCCACGCCCAGCTCCGCCATGGATGCTGGGGATTTGATTTCACAGTGAGCGCGCTCAGCTGCTGAAGCACAGCTCCAGCCCCTCCCCTCTTCACGACAATACCTTGCCAGCGACTTCATAGCTTCCATGATGCTCGTGATGGCTTATAGTTCTAGAGGCTGGGAAACACAAGGCTTACGTGTGTGCCTCCTGCCATATCATGATATGACAAGCTTTGGTGTGTGGGCTTCAAACGCTCCACAGACGGGGTGGGAAGTTGTGCGTACAGAAGCGTGTTGTTCGTGCTTCGCGGGTGCTATGGTCTGAATATGCCCCCAAGAGTTCATATGCTGGCAGCTGGATTCCCCAGCCGACATGCTGATGGTTTTGGAGGGGGAATCTTTACTGTGCAGTTAGGATCAGGCAAGGCTGTGAAGGCAGGGCCCCCATGATGCTTTAGAAGATACCTAGCTAGCAAGCCTGCTTCTTCCAACCATGCAATGCCTGTCTTTCAAGAGTTGGTTCTTCCCTCCTACCATGTGGGTTCTGGGGATCAGGCTTGGCTTTGAGAAGCTAGGCAGTGAGCGCCTTCAGCTGCCGAGTCATCCTGATGGCCCTCGCCATTTAGTCTCCATATCTAACACACCGTATGAGATAAATACACACACTGCTGAATGAATCATTTCTATCTGGTAATGACAATCTCTCAGCTTTAAACCTCATGCTTCTTCTTTAACCTATGTATTTAACTTAAAACTTGTTATTTTTTTATGAGTATGGGTGTTATGCTTGCATGCATGTTAGTGCAGTGTGTACGCAAGGCCAGAAGAGGGAGCTGTATGCCTTGGGGTTGGAGTTGTAGATGGCTGTGAGGTGTGATGTGGCTGATGCTAACCAAATCCATTCTCTCTCTCTTGAGAGAGGGCCTCCCTACATAGCTTTGGCCACATCAGTTTCTTTGTAGATCAGGGTGGCCTAGACTTACAGAGACCTGATTGCTTTTATCTCCTAGGAGCTAGGATTAAGAGTTCCTGCCACCATGCCCAGCCGTGCTTTCTTTCTGACCTTGCAAATATAAACAGTGTTCAGACTGTGAAGCCCACACTCACCCACCTTACTGTAGTTCAATCTTCCTTTCTCTTGAGCCTGGAACAGAAAAGAAGAAATTAATTTCTAGTTCTGTTTTTGTTTTTTTGGTGTTCTTTTAGCAATTATCTAGTGTTCTGCTTCTTAACGAGTAAAGTTCATAGGGCTGGAATGATGGTCCAGTGGCTAAGAGCACGCACTGCTCTTCCAGAGCGCGTGAGTTCATGCCCACAGTCCGCAGTCACCTGGAACTGTAGGGCCAGAGCCGGAGCCCCTTCACCTGCATGCGCGTGCCTCCCAGAACACACACACGTCAGAAAGAACAGAGCCATCAAAGGGAACAAAGTCAATCCTTTTTCTCCACACTCCCTTTTATTTAACATTTATTGAACTATATATTTATTCATATAGCCAGTGATATCTCTTCCTATATATACACATATATGTATATCTGAAGAGTTATTTCAACTTTTGTTTGAAATATATATATATATATACACACACACACAAACACAAATATATATGCACATATTATATGCATATATACTTGTACATACAGCAGACAGATACACAGAACTTGGGAAGTTGGGAAAAAATAAAAAATATACATTAAGGTTAAATTTGCTTCAAATTAAAAAAATTTAAATAAAAATTCAAAGTCTTCAGTCTGTACTTGAATTTTTTCATTTAAAAATTTTATGTGTCTGAGGATTTTGCCTGAATGTGTGTCTATGTAACATGGAGGCCAGAAGTTGTTGAATCCCCTGGGGCCTGAGGTATAGATGATTGTGAGTCACCATGTGGGTGCTGGGACTCAAACTCAAGTCCTCTGCAAGAGCAGCCAGTACTTTCAACTGCTGAGTCATCTCCCTAGCCCAGTTTTTAAGAGCTCTTTAGACATCTAGGATCTCCAAAAGACTGTGAGCTGTTTGCGCTTAGTACTGAGATACAATGCCTCAATAAGAATGCAGGACTCTTCTTGAAGGGATTTAAAACCAGGCTACTCTCTGCTCAGATACTTTATATGTATCTGTTTGTTCATGGGAATATTTTCTAAAATAAAATGATATCTACACTGAAAACCCTTCTGAGTTGGGTGCAGTGGCACAAGCTTTTAATCCCAGGCAGGATCTCTGTGAGTTCAAGGCCAGCCTGGTTTACAGAGTGAGTTCCAGGGCATAGACCTTGATCTGATGAATGAGTCCTGGAAGGCTTGTCAAGATCTCAGCAATAGCAGTTCTGTTCCACAATTGGCCGTTTTCTTTTTTGAGACAAGATATTGCTATGTAGTCCAGGCTGACCTTGAACAGGTGAACCTCCTGCCTTAGCCCTCTGAAGCAGTAATCCCTCTACGCTAGGATTACCAGCCATTAGCCATCACTGACTTCCACACTTTGAGTACTTCAACTCTTAGATGTTTGTTTGGTTTTTAGACAGGGTCTGGCAGGGGCTGGCTTAGTACTTGATACGACTCTCCTACCTGTCTCCAAATGCTAGAATTACAGGGAGCACCACCATGCCTGACCTAGCTGACAATGGTGTCCATTTGGGACTGATGGACACTCTTCCCATTGTCTGTCTGTCCTTGTTCTCACTGATGGCTGTGAATTGTTCAGGTATGCACAGCACTTTGTGTTTCTTTCTTTCTTTCTTTCTTTCTTTCTTTCTTTCTTTTTTTTTTTTGGATATTTTGGATTTGGTTTCTTGAGACAGGGTTTCTCTGTATAGTCCTGGCTGTCCTGGAACTCACTCTGTAGACCAGGCTGGCCTCGAACTCAGAAATCCGCCTGCCTCTGCCTCCCGGAGTGCTGGGATTACAGGCGTGCGCCACCACCGCCTGGCCACTTTGTGTTTCTTAGAGACAGTGTCTCATGTAATCCAGGCTGGTCTCAAACTTGTTGGTAGCTGAGGATGGCCCTCAACTCTTGGTTCTTTCGTTGGAACCTCCCAAGGGCTGGGATTATAGGTGTGTGCTGCCTAGCACGGCAGAAACTTTCTAAATGATGTACAAACCACATGGTTTGTCTAGCATGTTCCTGTTGTCAAAGCACCCAACCTACCCCCACCCGTGGGTTCCTTACCACTGGCTTCGTCTGTTCTAAGCATCTCTTCTTGCCTGCTCTTAACAAGCAAGCTGTGTTGAAAATGTTGAGTGGCACTTGTTGCCAGTCCTTGCCTTTGGGTCATAAGGTCCACTGTTACAGCCTGTTTCCCTGCAGAACCGTTTTCCTCATACTTTCTTTATAGACCAATTATCACAGAGAGCTCCAGCACTGTGAAGCACTTATGAGGGACACATGCTATTTTCAAACCTTGACCTCTCTTTTTACTTTGTATTTCTACCTTGTTCCCCACCCCCACTCCGCACCACTGCCTTTCACCCAGTAGAGATGTCTATGCTGGCCAGCCTGCTCTGAAAATAGAAAGGAGCATCTATAGCGCACAGCCCAAACTCTGCAGTAGACAAAGTGAGCACACTGTGACTACTGGAGTGTGACCCACCTCAATGTCCCCTCCCTCCCTCCCTCCCTTCTTCCCTTCCCTCCCTCCCCCTCTCTCTTCTTCCCTCCTTCCCTTCTTTCCTCCTTTCCTCCTTTCCTCCCTTTCCTTCCTTCCTTCCTTCCTTTCTTCCTTTCTCTCTCTCTCTCTCTCTCTCTCTCTCTCTCTCTCTCTCTCTCTCCCTCCCCCCCTCTCACTTTCAGCCAAGGGGTTTACTATGCAGTCCAGGTGGACCTAGAACTTTTGATCTTTCTGCCTCAGTCTCCTAAGTATTGGGATTATAGGCATATGCCAACATACTTGGTCTGAATATCATTTTTATTTGGTCTCAGCAAACATTTTAGCTCTGTGAAACTATTTTGCCCTAGATTGCTTAGCTTGTATGTAAAAGGACCATTCATTTAAAAAATATGGAAAATATTTAAACATTTAGATATAAATAATACACATTGTATTTCCAGTTGATACAACGTATTACACACACACACACACACACACACACACACACACACACACACGAAACAGGCAGTAGACCCTGACATAACTCTTTTATAAACAGCTCTAGAATTTATATCCGTTACACACTAATGAGTGAGAAAGAGTGCGTTCCAGCTCCTTGCTCTGGCGCGAAAGGCTGTCCATTCAGTCAGCAAACATTCAAGGAGCACGTGCTGCGGCCCAGCCATCAGCGGACAGATGATGCACTCACTGGTGCACACCGGGGGAACCACATAGGTTTACACAGGCCTCACAGGATTTCCCCTCCAGAGCTAAGGCTCCACACAGGCCAGGGAAATGCGTTTCTTGCTCAGCAGATTAGTGTCTGCAATGAATGAATGAATGAATGAATGAATGGATGGATGGATGAATGTTTTCTACTTAAATGTGTTGCTTGTGTACTGTGTATTCAAGAGACTAAAGTAGTTTACTGCCTCTAGGAAAGCTGAATGAATTCATATACAGTTAACAAGGAGTTCTTACTGATGGTTTACACGTGCGCGTGCGTGTGTGTGTGTGTGTGTGTGTGTGTGTGTGTTATATGCATGTAAACGTGTGAGTGTACTGGCCAAACTGCACACACGTGGACGTCGGAGCAAACGGAGGGTGTCTTCCTCTGCTGTGCCCCATCTTATTCCTTACAGTGATAACGGGTTTCTCACTCAGCTAGAAGCTGCTCCGGGCTAGGCTGGCTGGGTGGAGCTCTTGGGACCCCCCTCTTGCCCTTTGTGCTGCAGTTCCAGGCACTGCAGCTAGGCCAGGCTTTTGTATACGGATGCCAGGTATCTGAACATAGTCCTCAGAGCAGTGTGCTTGTAGACCAAGTCTTTTATCCACTGAGCCATCTTACTAGCTCCAAATAATTTTACCCATTTGTCCAATGTCATGTTTTCATTTTCTACTTACAGGGAGATAACAGGGATTCTAAACTACCAACTTTACAAACAAACCTCAAAGCTTTTGTTAAAGTAGAACAGGCAAAGGAAGGGAGAGGGAACGGTCTAGCACCACTGGCTAAGAGCGTCCAACTTGGATTGTGGGGATGGCTCAGAGGGTAAGGGCACTTAGTGCCAAGCCTGGTGACCTAAGTTGATTGCCGTGATCCCCGTGGTGCAAAGAGAGAACTGACTCCTATGAGTTGTCCTTTGACGTCTATGTGTGTGCTGTGATGACACGCGTATGGCACACACACACACACATACACACACACACAGACACACAGAGAAAGTAAGTAAATGTGATAATCAGGAGTTTCTAAATTCTGAGCTCTCTCAGATTCTAGGCTGGTAGTTTTAGAGTCACCCAGGTAGCTGTGAAAAGCAGAAATTCCCAATCCCCTGTCTGTGCGATTCTGATTTGTTTGAGATCACTGGCCTGGTCTATGTGTAACATCCTTTCCAATTTACGCTGCTTTGTACATTGGTGCTGACCGAAGAGAACGACGGCGGCCTGGCTTCCTTAGGACCTGAGTGAGGAGAACGCAGTGCTGTAGCGTTTCCCTTTCCTCACAGCCGCCACGCATCATGTGTACTTCCCACAGAGCAAGATGTTATCAAAATAACCTTCTCTCTGGGCCCAAAATAGGCTACCAGGAAGGAAGGCTGCACCCGGCAGGCAGCTAGTCCTGGTCCTCCCCTGACAGCCCTCCTCTCCTGGGCCCTGCAAGTCTTACCTCGCATGGCAAGTCCCCGGGGCCTTCATTAGGGTGTCCTTAAAGGGGCTCACTCTTCTCTGCCTCCTGCCAGTGGGCAAAGAACGTGAGGTTTCCCAAGCTTCAGCAGTTCACAGCGAATGTAGAGTTTGAACCTTGTTTTATCTTTTAAAAACAGGAAAATAGACAAGACCACGCTGCAGTGCTCACGGCCCAGGAGCACTGCTCAGATAGCCTGGCTGAGCACTGCAAGGCAGTATTTCCCACAGAAGCACCCAAGGCCAGGCTCTGAGCCGGAGGGGGAGGAAGTACTTCATTCTCAAGGGCTGTGAGGACCATGGCAGACAGATTCCTGTTGGTAAGTAACAGTCTTAGGCTTTCTATAGGTCAAGTGACAAAGAAGGATCAGATGACATAAACAGTTTCCAATTTCCAGCTACTATTGTCTGGACTTGAAAGGTGTATCCTGGGACACTACTTTTTCTAAGAGTATAAAAACTAATATTTCACAGTGTGTGTGTTGTTTGCAAGAGACTGATCATCTTTACCTAGAAGGTTATTTTTCCCAAATGTTATCTGTTATGTCTAACTTTGTATCTTAGTCTGGCTTTGAACTCACAGCATCCTCTTAAAGCTTTTCAACTGCTGGTATTCCAGGCTTGCAGTGCTGGCCTTGGACCCAGGGCAAACAAAATAATTGGGCCACCTCCCCAGCCTAACGGGCATCCATCTTTTTACACCTTCAGGAAAAATTATCTTCTCCTCTAACTTTCTTCTTCTTTTGTCATAATGATCTAGAAAGACCTAGAACCGCCTCTGAGCTGGGCTATTCTGTCCCTTAGCTCCGCCGCCAGCACCCCTCACCCCAGCACTGGCCACCTGCCTTCTTCGTGGGGTTACTGACACACCCGCTACTTCTGCACCATCTTCCTTTCTCTAGATGACCATTTGCTATTTGGGATTAAATTGTAGAAATTGCGTTGTGTGTGGTGATTAAAACATGTTGTAAATTCAAGGACAAACTGAGCTACAGGATGAAACAGTCTAATCCCACAAAAGTTATAGACACCATGTTGTTTGTCTCTTTTAACAGCTTTTTAATTTTACTTATTTTTATGTGTTTATGTATGCTAGTATGCATGTGTGCTTGCTTGTCTGCATGTATACCAAGTCTGTTCAGTACTCATAGAGGCCAGAAGGGGGTGTCAGGTCCTCCTGGACCAGAAGTTACAGGCCACTGAGAGCTGATGACAGGTGCTAATGATTGACCTAGACCCCTGCAAAAGCATAAAGCACCCCCAGTGTCTCCAGCCCCTGAGGTTCATCTTATTTTCCTTCTAAGAACGCAGCATTCCTCTGCATAGCCACAAGTCCATCATCATATCCAACAACTCTATCATTCATTATAGATATTTATATATTGATATTATATACAACATATTATTAAATTAAATATATTAAAATATAAATTTATGTAAATATATTGAAGTTTACTTTTATTTTATGTGTTTGGTTGTTTTTCCTGCCTGTATCTATGTACACGAAAGTACAGTACCCTCCAAGGTCAGACAGGGAGGCAGGTCTTCTAGAATGGGCATTAGAGATGGTTGTGAGCTGACATGTAGGTGCTGGGAACTCAACCTCCGAAGGTTCTATGTAAGAGCAGCAAGCGCTCTTAACTGCTGAGCCATCTCCCTACCCCGCATATTATTACAGTTTTATGTCTTTTTTTTTTTTCCGACAGTGGTCAGTAGGCAAGACAGCTAAACAGATGACTTTCCCTACCCAGTCTCTCTAGTACTGAAGCTAGGCATGCCCACTGTTTCCCTATGGGTTTAATAAGGCATCTGTAGGCTCTGAGCCCCTGCAACTGCTTACTTCTCTATCACACAGGCATTTATTTATTTACTTATTTGGTTGGTTGGTTTGAAGTAGGGTCTCACTGTGTAGCCCAGCCTGACCTCAAACTTGTGATATGCCTGCCTCAGCCTCCAGAGAAGTGTCAATTATTTAAGTAATCATTGATGACTCTAATAGTTACAATTCTCCTCACTGTTACAAATGCCTGACACAAAACAGCGAAAGGAAAGAAGGATTATTTTGGCTCATGGTCCGAGAGGCTCACGATCTGAGGGGCGCACAGTCTGAGGGGCTCATGGTCTAAGGGGCTCACAGTCCGAGGGGCTCACGGTCTGACAGGCTCATGGTCCGAGGGACCCACAGTCTGAGGGACTCACTGTCCAAGGGGATCACGGTCTGACGGGCTCACAGTCCGAGGGACCCACAGTCTGAGGGGCTCACAGTCCGAGGGGCTCACGGTCTGAGGGGCTCATGGTCTGAGGGGCTCACGGTCTGAGGGGCTCACAGTCTGAGGGACCCACAGTCCGAGGGGCTCACAGTCCGAGGGGCTCACAGTCCGAGGGGCTCACAGTCTGATGGGCTCATGGTCTGACGGGCTCACAGTCCGAGGGACCCACGGTCTGAGGGTGCCATCCATCAAAGCAGGGAAGGCATGGCAGCAAGTGTTAGGCAGTCAGGGAGCAGAGAGAGATGAATGCTGGGCTCTGCTCACTTAGACCAGGATTTCAGCCATAGTTGGGTGGGTCTTTCCACCCCAGGTAAACTACTCCAGCAAGTTCCTCATAGACATGCTCAGGGTTTGTTTCTATGATGAGTCTAAATCCCCTTAAGTCAACTTAAGATTAATCATTGTCTGGCTATGAAAATAACTATGCTTTAAAGGTGGTTTGCTTTTGTACTAGCAGAAATATCAATTATCCCTGGGCTCTTTAGAGAAAGCAAGGCCCGCTTTGTTTTGCTTTTTGAGACAAGGCCTCACTCTGTAGCTTAGGCTGACCAGGGACTCAGTTTGTAGTCCAGGCTGACCTAAAACTTGTGGCAATCCTCCTGCTTTAGCCTCCTGAGCTTGGATTACAAATGTGTACTATCATGCCCTGCATGGAGAAAACATTTTTCCTGGAAAACAGTTCTCTGTGCGCCTGCACTGAGAGGCACTGCGGGAGAGTACAGTGCATATGCGGGAGAGTACAGCGCATATGCGGGAGAGTACAGCGCATATGCGGGAGAGTACAGCGCATATGCGGGAGAGTACAGCGCATATGCGGGAGAGTACAGGGCATATGCGGGAGAGTACAGCGCATATGCGGGAGAGTACAGCGCATATGCGGGAGAGTACAGCGCATATGCGGGAGAGTACAGTGCATATGAGGGAGAGTACAGTGCATATGCGGGAGAGTACAGTGCATATGCGGGAGAGTACAGTGCATATGCGGGAGAGTACAGTGCATATGCGGGAGAGTACAGTGCATATGAGGGAGAGTACAGCGCATATGCGGGAGAGTACAGCGCATATGCGGGAGAGTACAGCGCATATGCGGGAGAGTACAGCGCATATGCGGGAGAGTACAGTGCATATGCGGGAGAGTACACAGTGCATATGCGGGAGAGAGTACAGTGTATATACGGGAGAGTACAGCGCATATGCGGGAGAGTACAGTGCATATGCGGGGGAGAGTACAGTGCATATGCGGGAGAGAGTACAGTGTATATGCGGGAGAGTACAGTGTATATGCGGGAGAGTACAGTGCATATGCGGGAGAGTACAGTGCATATGCGGGAGAGTACAGTGCATATGCGGGAGAGAGTACAGTGCATATGCGGGAGAGTACAGTGCATATGAGGGAGAGTACAGTGCATATGCGGGAGAGTACAGTGCATATGCGGGAGAGTACAGTGCATATGCGGGAGAGTACAGTGCATATGCGGGAGAGTACAGTGCATATGCAGGAGAGTACAGTGCATATGCGGGAGAGTACAGTGCATATGCGGGAGAGTACAGTGCATATGCAGGAGAGTACAGTGCATATGCGGGAGAGTACACAGTGCATATGCGGGAGAGAGTACAGTGTATATACGGGAGAGTACAGCGCATATGCGGGAGAGTACAGTGCATATGCAGGAGAGTACAGTGCATATGCGGGAGAGTACACAGTGCATATGCGGGAGAGAGTACAGTGTATATACGGGAGAGTACAGCGCATATACGGGAGAGTACAGTGCATATGCGGGAGAGTACAGTGCATATGCAGGAGAGTACAGTGCATATGCGGGAGAGAGTACCCGGAGAGTACAGTGCATATGCGGGAGAGTACAGTGCATATGCGGGAGAGAGTACAGTGTATAAGCGGGAGAGTACAGTGCATATGCGGGAGAATACAGGAGGCTGAGAGGGCGCAGAGCAACAGGGAAGCACATCCCCAGCCTTCACCAGAGTGGTGGATACAGCGAGAGATACAGACAGACAGATCCACTTGCCCTGGGTTGGAGCAGGGCAGAGTTCTGGCTGCCAGGCTTCCCAGTTACAAGGCTTGAGAAGTAGCAGACCAGGAGAGCCTTCTCCAGTCTTGCCTATCAGTATTGTAGCACAGGGGGCACTGGAAGGACGTCAGTCCCACTCAGAGACGAACTGCTGGACCATTACGTCATACCATCTCTTCATCTGGGAACGGGAGGGAAATGCCAGTGTTGCTGGGAACAGCTTTCCATATCCGCCTCCTCTGGCTCACTGGGAAGTGAGGAAGCGAGACAGGCATGGAAAGCTACGGTGACCAAATCTTAAAAGAGAGGAAAGGCACTGGTGTTGTCCACTTAATAAATCTCTCTCTGCTCGGAGGTCTTAATTATTCCTAGCTACCTGACTTCCTGTGCTTTTGGAGAATTTGGGGAGATACAAACTTAGAGTTGCCCAGTTTGACCAGGATAAAACAAAAATCTACTGCAGCCCCAGATTTGCCATGAACAAGAAACCAGGATAACCACAGGGGCATTTGCCAGCAGAAGGTCCCACAACAGCGGCCCTCATCCTGCAGGGTGCACCTCAAGCTTGCTGTGCTGAGAATCTAACAGGTTGGCTTTTTTTTCCATTTCGATCTGGCCTCCTGCTTGCCATTGACTGCCTCTGGCCTGCACCTGCCGGCCCGCACCTGCCAGCCCGCACCTGCCAACCCGCACCTGCCAGCCCGCACCTGCCAGCCCGCACCTGTGAGCCCGCACCTGCCAGCCCTTTCTTTTCCTTTCCATCTGACAGTTTTAGCTCAGACACATTTTTATCTGAACTTTCTTAACTTTCTAGCACGAGCAGCTTCCTCAGAGTCTTAACTGGTCTCCACTGTTTCCTTGCTCCTCAAATTCCATCAAAGTAACCACAAGGCCTTGATGCTATCTGGCATAAAAACATTTCAATGTCTGCTTTACAAGTACTGGATCAAGTTCACAGGCAACTATCCTGTTTCTGGTTATTTTTTAATGTAGTGACATTCATAAAACATAAAATTCACCACTTTACCCACCTAAGTGATACAACTCACTGGAAATTACTACATTCACAGTGTTGCACAATTATCACTATCAAGTTCCAAACATTTTTATTATTACAAAGGAAAGATATACTTTACATGGTCCCTCCCCATTCCCCTGCCTCACAGCCCCTGACCCCATTAATCTGGCTTCTGACTCTAGAGATCTAGCCCTTGCTGGATATTGTTTACTTGTTGTTATTTTAAAACATTCATTCATTCATTCATTCATTCATTCTTGTGTATACGAATGTGTGCACACACCACACGGAGTGTGTGGAGGTCAGAGAAAAGCTTGTAGAGGAGGATATGGCTATGTTTCTCCTTCAATGTGAATGCTGGGGTTCAAATTCAGGTTGTCAGGCTCCATGGCAAGGGTCTAAACCCTGAAACCCAAGTCAAGCCTTGATTTTCATTATTTAGATTTTACATGTTAAAAAAAAAGTACTGTCCAAGTGGGAAAATAGTTAAAAAAATTAGCCTCATGGTTTATGGATAATATGGCTGTCAATGTCTCTACATCAAGTCAACATGGAAAACTAGGGTTCTTTTGCCCCTTCCTTCCTTCCTTCCTTCCTTCCTTCCTTCCTTCCTTCCTTCCTTCCTTCCTTCCTTCCTTCCTTCCTTCCTTCCTTCTCTGAGACAGTCAAGTAACCCAGGATGGTCCTTAAACTTAGTGTATAGCCAAGGAAGGTCTTGAACTTCTGATCCCCCAACTTCCGAGAGCTGCGTTCACAGGCAGGAGCTACCATTTTCAACTTTTCTAAAATTAACAGCACAGCTAAATTTCTCCAAAATACATTTATTTATTTATTTTATTTTCTATGCAGGGTCTTACTATGTAGTCCTGGCAAGCCTTGACCTCACAGAGATCCCTCTGCTTCTTGCCTCCTGTGTGCTGGAATTAAACGTATAGCTGATTACATCTGGCTATGCAAAATCTTTTAAATATAGCTAGTAACTAGATATTATTTCAGAGCATTCTGAATTTGTCTTTTATTGCCTATATTTTCTACATTTCATTCAAATTAAACACTGAAAGAGAAAGAAAGAAAGAAAGAAAGAAAGAAAGAAAGAAAGAAAGAAAGAAAGAAAGAAAGAAAGGGGACTGGAGAGATGGCTCAGGGATTAGGAGCACTGAGTTCAATTCCCAGCAGCTACGTGGAGGCTCACAACCATCTGCGATGGGATCCGACGCCCTCTTCTGGTGTGTCTGAAGACAGCGACAATATGCTCATATACTGAGCATCATGTGTGTCATATCGCTGTGACGATAGGTGTGCACCACCACCCCTGGGTGCCCGCTTTTCTCTGAACTTCCTACACGCATGCCCAGCTGTGTCTGTCGCGTTCGTGGCTCTCTTTCCTGGGAAGCGTCCACTGCCACCTTCATAAGCAAGCCCTTCTTGAGGAGCTCTACGGCATGCCGCCATTGCCATACATTGGTGGTGGCCATTTGTTTGAAGACAAAGTCTTTTAAAAAAATTATTAGTTTGATGTCTATGAATGTATGTTTTAGCTGCATATGTCTGTGTGCCAATGTATGTGTCTGGTGCCCACAGGAGACAGAAGAAAGCAATGGATCCCTTAGGACCAAAGTTATAAATGCTTATGAACTGACATGTGGGTGCTGGGAATCGAACCTAGGTCCTCTGGAAGACTAAACTGCATTCCTAACCTCTGAGCCGTCTCTCCTGCCCAAAGCCAGGCTCTTGCTACACAGTCTAGGCTGGCCTCTAACTAGGACTCCTCCTCCCTCTATCTCCTGAGTGCCGAGGTTCTTTTTATGATAATTTATCTATGTGGATTTGAGACAAGGTCTCAAGAAGCTCAAGTTGGCCTCGAACACCCTGTGTAGCTAAGGATGACTTCTGACGTGTGCTCCTCTTCCCTACCCCTGCCAGGGGCTAGGATCACAGTACCTAGTTTTATGTGTTGCTGGGGACTGAACCCAGGCCTGCGGTACAGCTGAGCTGCATCACTAGCCCATGGTGGGATTACTAAGGGATCTTTTAATTCAGAAGATACTTAGACTTACAGCACAATCTGAAGTCATCCAAATAGTTCTTTCACATGCTCAGAGCACACACCTTCTACATAGAGAATAGTGTTAACGTTATTTCCACCATGCCTCACGCTAGTGCAGGCATGGTGACATACACATGTACCCCGACCCTTGGGATCATTTCCAGCGCCAGCCTGGGATACAGCAGACCCTGACTCAGAGGAGCTTACATACATTCCTCCCCCGCCCCAACATGAAATGATTTAAATGATCTTAAATATAAGCAGCTAATGTGGGCTCCTAATTTGTATCTCTTTTGATTTAAGAAATTGCATGTATCATTTCTATGCACAGCCCACTTATCTATCTAGCAGTCTTTGCTTCCTTTTTGGAAGGCAAGGACTTTCTGGAGGGCAAGGAGCAAAGAGCCAGCAACGGAGATGTGTAACGCACTTTAGGTATCTCATGGCCGGCTACGACAGTGTCAGAGCGTGCTGAGCCTACGTGACGTGTCAGTACTTTCAGGGACAGCCAAGAATATAATCATAATTCCCATTTCTTCAGGTGACTTATAATGGCAGCAGAAAACTAGCAGGATCATTAAAATTCAAGCTTGCTGACCTGCAATAGCCCCGGCCGGCCGGCCGGAGAGTCAGAGCGCTGCCCTTCTCTGAAGGATTCACGCTCTTTTATTAGAGCCCAAGCGAAAACTGGGTAATGACTTTCTTTGCCTCCCCGGTGAGTCACCCGTTCACTGACTATAGAGTCTCACCGATCATTATCTTTCAGCAGCTTACATTTACATTTAAAATTCAGGTAGTGAGCGGTCTGTTCAGTGTGGAGACAGTGCTCAACAAGCACGCAGCTGTTAGCCGCCCAGGCCTCTGTCCCTAACTGTCTCCTGACCAGGTCTCTGTCCCTAACTGTCTCCTGAGTGACGGTAGCTTAAGGCTCAGGGCTTGGCAACGCAGTATCACTGATCTCTGAATGCCAGGACTGCTGAAGGAGGCTTCCGAGGCGGCAGAGCCCGACTCAGAACTCCCAAGGCACTCTTCCTCCGAGCTTCACCTGCTGCTAACAGGCTGAAGAGAAGGTAATCTTGCTTCCGTGACCAGTCAATAGTCCTCACCCTCTGTGCAGGAGAGCAGAGTCCACTCAACACAAATGTCTGTGCAGAGCAGAAGAAACTTTGCGTGAGGGAATGAGACATCACAGGGGCGTCCAGCATCACAAACGAGAAAGGATTTCTTCCAGATGTGTTTAGTGTGTGCGGATGAGGGCCTTACGGTCGATGTATGAGCATCCCTTTGTGACTCAGCAGAGGCTGAAGGGAGCGTCTGACCCCCTTGCAACCACACTGCATCCCGTGGGAAAGGCACCCCTAGCTGGGTCCTTGGAAAAGCAACAAGTGCTGCTAACTGATCAGTCATCTTGCCAGCTCCTTTTCTCTCCCTTTCCTTTTAAAAATTAATTTATTTTATGTGTATGAGTGTTTGCCAGTGTGTGTCTGGTTCCCAGGGAAGTAGGAAAGGCTGAAGATCTCATGGAAGCAGAGTTCCAGGTGATAGTGCATCACCATGTAGGTGCTGGGAATTGAACCCGGGTCCTCTGTATGACAAGCCAGTGACCTTAATTGCTGAGCCATCTCTCCAGTCCAGCCTCCCCTGCCCTCTCGTTTATTTTTTTGAGACAAGCCTTACTCTGTAGCCCTGGTTGTCCAGGAACTAGCTATGTAGACCAGGCTGGCCCTGAGCTCAGAGATCCACTTACCTTGCCTGCTCAGTGTTGGTATTAAAGGCATATGCCACCACGCCTAGCATTTAAATGTATTATTTTTGTTTTTAATGATTTATTTATTTATTTATTTATTTATTTATTTTTGTTTTTTTTTTCGAGACAGGGTTTCTTTGTGTAGCCCTGGCTGTCCTGGAACTCACTCTGTAGACCAGGCTGCCTCTGCCTCCCAGAGTGCTGGGATTACAGGCGTGCGCCACCACTGCCCGGCTATTTATTATTTTCTAAGCAAGTACATGCAAGAGTGTGGTAGTAAGAAGACAACATCTGGAGCCTCTCTTCTTCCACCCTGAGGTCTCCGGATTGCTCTCAGGTCATCAGACTGCCTACTCCTTACCTCATCAGTTCCTATGTAAGGCTTAAATAGAGATAGATCTTTTTCTTGTATTGCATCACCTACTTAAGAAATTCATATTTCAGATTCACTTGAGGAACTAAAGCATACTTCAGAAACGACCCAGTTTAATGCCATACATAATCAAATGGATATAAGAGAATGTGATTACAGTTATACAATGCTGCAGAGGCCAAACTGCCCAGGCCTTACAACTCCTGCCTTCTTGGGCACTTTGCTTATACCAATTTGACAAAACAGAACTGCCACCAGCCTTCCCCAGAGACAACTAAAATGTAAACATATGCATCTACACACACACACACACACACACACATCTACACACACACATCTACACACACACATCTACACATACACATCTACACACACACACACACTCATTCTCTCTTTTGGACGAATGGGTGCTTTTCTAAGCACCTGTGCCAGGATTAGTAGTAATTAATGAATGCATTTGGTATACTTCTTAAGGATCTTAAGTCAAATTTAAAATTGGAGGAAGACGGGGTAATAGAAGGGAAAACAGAAAATAATAGAAGTGTACACCATGAGCAGACTGGATGCTAACGAGCAACCTCTGTGATTTCCAGAGGAATGCCCTCTTAGGCCGTCCACATCCTGTGTACTAACTCCGACGCTGAGGCATTCCCAGATCATTATCTTACTGAGGTTTATGTAAACATGTTACCATAATCCAGATGACTAAGTAAAGAGTTTTTAATCTGCAGAATGAGGCCCTGCATGGGGCATTCATTTTGAATTTCTTTTCTCTTTACCGGGAACCCCTTCTTCACACCTCGGACAGGGAAGCTGGTGGGATGGACAGCAAACATCGTCTTTCCCAGGGGATGGGGACTTGAAGTGTCCACAGGGTCGGTCCATGGGGGGAGGGTGGAAACTGTGTGCTCACAGCGCCATCTCAGTGCATGCTGGCCTCCACGCAAGGCCCATCTGAGGTGAGCTGATCGTCAGGAGACATGCTTTTCCAAATGGTTTTCCTTTGAATCTAAAAATCCATCTGGGGATAATGACTTTGGTTTTAGGACGTTTCACCAACTATTTAGGAAATCCTGGACCACTCTTGTGCAGCTTTACAACTCTGTATGTCTGCAAAGAAAACCTGAGCACTGGCATGGCTTTCTCTAAAATATTTATGTTATGTCCACATAAAGACCTAACTCCTGGGAAGAGCTGCTAACTTTCATTCAACTCATTCAGTATATCTTTTCAACCAAGTGTAAATCGGCAATGAATTCTAATACAAGCCAATTAGAGGTAGGAGCACCATCTGTATATACATATTCAGCTCAGCTGTCAATCCACCGCACACACACAGACCCTAGTAACACAGTGCCCAGTAGCCGTGCGGCATCTCACTGTCTCACACTTAACCATCACTTCTCACGGTTGGTTGTTTGCTTGTTTGTTTTGTGATGGGATCTCAGGAAGCTGGGGATGCGCCTCCTGCTCCCCCTGCTCCCCCGACTCCCGCTGCTCCTCCTCCTGATGCTCTCCCTGCTCCTCCTGCTCCTGCTGCTTCTCCTCCTGCTCCTCCCCCTGCTCCTTCTGCTCTTCCTGCTCCCGCTGCTCCTCCTGCTCCCGCTGCTCCTCCTGCTCCCGCTGCTCCTCCTGCTCCCACTGCTCCTCCTGCTCCTGGCTGCCCCCCCCTGCTGCTCCCACTGCTCCCCCTGCTCCTCCTCCTGCTGCTCCTCCTACTCCTCCTGCTCCCCCTGCTCTTCCTCCTGCTCCTGCTGCTCCTCCTCCTACTCCCCCTGCTCCTCCTCCTGCCCCCTGCTCCTCCTGCTGCTCCTCCTGCTGCTCCTCCTGCTCCTCTCCTGGGATTCCAGGCATAAGCACAACTCACAAAGTTTTAAATATGTCATTTTTTTTGTTTGTTTTGTTTTTGTTTTTGTGAGACAGGGTTTCTCTGTGTAGCCCTGGCTGTCCTGGAACTCACTCTGTAGACCAGGCTGGCCTTGAAGTTAGAAATCCACCTGCCTCTGTCTCCCAAAGTGCTGGGATTACAGGCGTGTACCACCACTGTCCAGCAAATACGCCAATTTTAATTTTTCTCCTAATTAATATTTTAGTGTATATTTTAGTGTGCTTTGCCCACGCTTCTGAAAGTTTTCTTATGACTGATTCCTAGAAGTGAAATTAGATTACAGATGTAAAATGGAAACAAATAGAATAATATTTAAATGTCATGCAATAAAACTTCTATAAAAAAAAGACCCAGCACCCGACACGCTCCAAGTCATTCTCTTTAGTCTGTTCTTCTAGTTTCAAATATTTCTTGTTCCTGATTTTAAAACTTTAGACATTATTCACTGCATGAAAGAAACTCTTCCATCTCTTACGTGTTTAAACTCGTTCCCCCTACCTTTCTCCCACTCACTCCTACTTTTTTGGTTAGTCCATACTCCGGTTGATGCCAGATGATGACAGTCAAGCTCAATCCCTGTGTGACCGAAGTCTGCTGCAAACCCGACAACCCCCCTCAGAAGCCCCTTCATGTGCAGGAAGTGTCTTCCCTGCTCTCCAGGGAATTGCTGCGGTATTCACTGCTTTCTGGCTCCCAGTGGGGACAGTGAGACCACGGAGGTGGCTCAAGGACACTGTAAAGGCTGGGAAATGGAGGTGGTTTGGAACAGAGAAGGGGACATGGCATTAATATCCAGTTCAGGCTAGGGAGGCCACCACATCCGCCTGAGCAAGGGGCTCAGCCCGAGGCTAAAACTGGAAAAAGGCTGGAGAAAACTCCCAAATGCAGAGCCAAGTCTCAACCAGTTAGAAAGGCCAGCATAAGCAAGGGCTGGCCAGGAAGGGCAAGCAGGGTGGGGCAGGGGGGGAGGAGGGGGCAGGGTGGGGAGGGCAGCCTGCAGTGCGCAGGGACGGGGCCAGCCTGCAGTGCGGGCGACTTCGCCCCCGCGTGTGCCCAGGGGATGTCCCATGATGGCTCTGGAGTGCTCCTCATTTTCCTCTCACTCTGGCTCAATGAACCTACTTTTACAATTTTGCTTAATAATTCTGAATTAAAATAGTATTTGTATCTTTCATAAACAAAATCTATTTCTTATAAGATATTCAGGACTTACTTTTTATGCTATATAAATATGAGTCTCTAAGCCGTATTGGAACCCTTGGATTACATTTCCTTCCCTATGCACACTGTTCATTTTGCTTTACAGTACGCTAGTAATTGCTTCACTTTAGTCCACATATTTAATGTGGCTGTTGTAGTTCTTACTCTCCTGGCTTTGGGGATTGACCAGAACCTCGCGCCTGCTAGACAGCACTTCAAACCAAAGCTGTCCCCAGCCTTTTCTTACTCTTACTTTCTATTTTCAGACAGGGCCTCACTATGTCGCTCAGGTTGGCTTTGAACTCACTCTGAAGCGTAGGCAGGCCTCAAACTTGGGACCTGCCTGCTTCAGCCTTCTGAGAAACTGGGATTCCAGGCCTGGCAAATGGTGCCACTCAATTTCTTGGAGGCTCTTATATAGAAAGATGAGGGAGGTCTTTGAGCTCTTGCCTTGATTCTGTGTGGGCCTTTGGAGTTAGACGATTGTAAGCCCCCACATGGGGGGTGGCTCTGCACGGCAGCAAGCACTGGGCCATCTTTCTAAGCCCCAAATGTTATTTTATTTGTCCAGATGGCATCTCATGCAGCCCAGGCTGGCCTCAAATTGGGTAACACAGCTGAGAATGACCTTGGACTCCTGCTCGCCCAGCAAGCAAGGGATTATAGGTGCACACCCCCATCTATGATGCTCATCATGGTTAACCATATTAGGTAACTTGTCAGTTCCAGTTTTCACTCTTAGAGATACTTCTCTGGGGGCAGGGCAAGTCTGAGGCCTGCAGCTCGGACCCCCAGAACACATGTAAAAGCTGGAGGCAGTGACAAAATCTCTAATCCCAGCGCTCCTACAGGGAGATGACAGGCAGAGACCGGGCACTCCCTAGAAGGTCCTGGGTGAGCAGCAAACAGCCAACAAACCAGAAGCAAGGATTGACACCTGAGGTTGTCCTCTGATCTACACATGTGGGCTGTGCCATGTGTGTACTATCACAGACATATACACACATAAATACACATGTACATCACATACGCAGATACACACAGGCACATATGTACACACACACACACACACCAGACATAGCCATCGACCCAAGACGTGTTAGCATGACACATGGTCAAGCATGGGACCTAGTGATTTGTACTGACACTGTGGCTGACTTGCTTGGGTTTTAATCATGCATATGCTGGGCAATAGTTTAATAATTACTTAATCTCTCTGTGCCCTAGACTCCCAATTGGTGCTGCTATTGCAGGCTTTATTACTGCTTATGTCTGTGTCTAATCACCTACGCTCTGTATTTTTTTTAATGGTGCTGGGGCTGAGCCCAGGGCTATGTGCAGACCAGCAAGCCGTGTCCTCAGCCCCATCTCCTGTCCTGATGGAATGTACATTATGTACTCTCGGGAACAAAGTCAGGAACGGTAGCTTTCCCGAGAGTCTGCAGATCTCCACCTCACGATGCTCCTTCTTCTTCCCCGTGAGCACAGGTCTTAGGAGGTGCAACAAGCGTGTAACACACACGCTCAGCTTCTTAGCCCCTGCGCCAAGCTTGTCGGGTTTTAGTTTCTATTTTTATTTTATATACAAGCACTTGGACTGCATGTATCTGTGCATCGTGGGGGTTCCTGGTGACCCCAGAGGCCAGCAGAGGGCATCAGATCCCCTGGAGTGAGAGTTACAAATCATTGTGAGCCACCCTGAGGGCGCTGGGAACTGAACCTGGGTCCTCAACAAGAGCAGCAAGTGCTCTTAGCCACTGAGCCACCGCTCTTCTTCTCCGCCTCCTCTTCCTCTTTCTTCTCCCTCTTCCTCTAGATTTATTTATTTTATATATATGAGTACACTGTCACTGTCTTCAGACACACCAGAAGAGGGCATCCAATCCCAATACAGATGGTTTTGAGCCACCATGTGGTTGCTGGGATTTGAACTCAGGACCTCTGGAAGAGCAGTCAGTGCTCTGAACCGCTGAGCCAGCTCTCCAGCCCCAAATTTCTTATTAAATAATTTTTATGTTTTATAATCTGGTTTCTTGTTCTGGGGTTGTCTTTTCTCATATACTACCTGGGCCAGTTTCTTAGGATTAATATTGCACATAGCGTGTCTAAAAATGCCTGTTTCCCTTGTCCTGCCTGCTTCCTCTAAGCCCCCTTTGTCAGTTCGCTTTAGACTCCCTCGTTCATGATGCAGTCTTTTCTCGGTACCCTGCTGTCCTCTGTTCCACATCCTTCTCCAGGGTGAGGCAGCTAGAGATTCTGTCGTGGACATGCTGAGACTGGTCATTGTGGATGACTGCCCAAGGGAGATTTACTGAGGGGACCCCAAACTGCTACCTTTGCCATTCTTTTCTTTGGGGTCTGACAGCTTGCTAAAAATGAATCTTCCAGTTTTCTCCTTGGCGGCCATGAGGGACTCTGAGCTGGCTGCTAGCATTCTGGGAGTCATACAGGAAGAGGGTTAGGAGAGGGGGAGCTTTATCCTTCAGAATGCAGATCCTCACTGAGACACTGTGCCACAAGGATGCCCCCCCCCCCTACATTTCCACCCTCAGCTGTGCCTGGAACCATTCCTACATCTATAGACCCAGGATAATAATACCATGAAGTTACAACCATGAAGTTAAATGAAAACCATGAGATTCTAGATGAAAAGGTAGGAAGATTTTGTACCCAAGTTCCTGTACTAAAATAAACTAAATAGTTCCCCCTAATCTGCTCAGCGACCCTTCCGCCCCCCCCCCCCCCCCCAGTGTAGGAAATTTACCCAATCCATGCCCTTTACTCTTCCCACTTCTCCATGTTCCCCCACCCTTCTGGCTTTGATAATGTCTCTAAATGGGTGTGTAAGGTCCAAGTTTGTTTTAAAATAACCCAACAAGCTGACAGACGGAGCTCATGTTATTCTGCAACTTGCGATGGAGCCCACAGATGGGAAATTGCTGTCAGTTAAAGGGTGGTGCTATTACCATGCCCAATTTCTGAAAGTCGTTAGGAAAAAAATCCCCAAAGTTAATTAGCATTCTCAACAGGCATTAGTGCTGTGTGACAGCAGTCTACAAACTCAGACATAAGTGTGGCCTCTAGCTTATAACTAAGATTTTACCTCCAAAACATGTAGGCTATAGTCTCATCTGTAAAGAAAAGGCTTTTTTTGTTGTTGTTGTTGTTTTTTGTTTTAATGGCCGATCTATATCTTTAAACCACTATGAACTAGAAATTTTGTTTTAGGATCAACTATAACAGTATCAAAAATATGAGTTATTTCAACTTACCTCTCCAATCTGCTTAATCCACAAATCTCGTCCAAGAAATTCCTGATGTAAGACTACAGGTGCTGAGTTTAGGTTAAAAGTCTTAAAGTCGCCGGTCTTGTCTTTAATAAAAGGCTGGAGGTCAGAATTTATCTAGAAGGAGAGTTAGAGGAGTCATGAGTCTGATGTATCAATTCAGGAAGTAGCACTTCCTTACTGCTTCCTGACTCTTTAGTGGGATTTAATAAGCACATGCACATTCTGGATGACCTAGCAATAATCTTATCATCTTCAGCCCCTTCTCCTTTAAGTTAAATGTAGAGACTTAAATGAAGAAGTAATAAGTACTAGTTTATAAGGAAACTCAAGTTTTAATGAAACATGAAAAATCTCATGTGGAAATTACACACACACACATACACACACATATAAAATACACACAGACACAGAGGTACACACACACATATATACAGACATGGGCACATACTCACTTAAACACATCCACACATATGAACATACACACAGGGACATACATATATAAACACATACATGTTGTACTGCCTGGTTTTGTGTGTCAACTTGACACAGCTAGAGTTATCACAGAGGAAGGAGCCTCCCTTGAGGAAGTGCCTCCATGAGATCCAGCTGTAAGACATTTTCTCAATTAGTGATCAAGGGGGTAGGGCCCCCTTGTGGGTGGTGCCATCTCTGGGCTGGTGGTCTTGGGTTCTATAAGAGAGCAGGCTGAGCAAGCCAGGGGAAGCAAGCCAGTAAGGAACATCCCTCCATGGCCTCTGCATCAGCTCCTGCTTCCTGACCTGCTTGAGTTCCAGTCCTGATGTCCTTTAGTGATGAACAGCAATGTGGAAGTGTAAGCTGAATTAAACCCTTTCCTCCCCAACTTGCTTTCTTGTTTATGATGTTTTGTTTAGGAATACAAACCCCGAATAAGACACATGCTATATATAATATGTGTATATAAAAATATATATACATGTATACATACACACACAAACATGTATGTATTCCTGTCTTATATGAGTTAAACAACATCTGAAAGCATGTAACTGAAAAAAATTTTTTTTGAGACAGAGTTTTTCTATTATGTGGCTCTGGATGTCCTACTTAACTGAAAATGTAAGGTAAATAGAGGCAACCACAAAGCAGCTGGCTTGGTGATGTTTTATACTTCACATGTCATTGAGAAGAAAGAGTTATTAAAGCATTCTTCCCTTCTAGCTTCCCCTACTCTTGGGAGTGTTCTTACTTTTTCTTAATAAATCTATGCTCCAGCTTTGATTAAAAATATTAAATCATGAATTAAAATGGAAGCTTTCAACTTTATATAGTATACCTTCAAATTTTATTAACTTTTCAATATTTGTTTAACGTAGGGTTTACAAGGGAACTGTAACAAAAATAAAAAAAAAAGTCTACCATTCTGTGAGGGTGATATTACATGTTATTTAATAATTTGAAGAAGTTATTTCAAGAATTCTTTAAGGTGGTAAGAAAAATGTAAGCATCAAAATTATATAGTATTTCCCAATTGTACTGCTTATATAACTACCATTGTCTCTGACTGACAGATTTCACTCACTCAATAAACAGTTTTCAAGATTTAAAAGCAGCTTATTAAGTGCCAACAGCTTTCTGTGTGCGCGTGCCATGTTTCAGGATGCAGAGGGCAGTGTGTGCGGGTACCTTGTGGCTCATGGCCATGTGCTCCCCGTACTGAAACGCCATGTCCTGGACCGCGGTGTCATGGTTTGCTAACTCCATTGCAGCCTGGCAGCTCTTGGCTAGCAGGGCACAATGGGACAGGAAAGTCTGCTCCTTCCAGGTCGACATGCCAATATCATCTGTGATAGAGTTTCCCTGAAAATGTAAAAAAGGCCAAGATGAAAAGGCTTTAGGATTAATTTCTCTGTGTTGAAGAATAAAAGCATTAAAAACTGGCCAGCTCTGGTGGAATACAGCTGTAATCCCAGGAAGTGAGAGGCTGAGGCAGGAGGACTATGAGTTCTAGGCTAGCCAGGGTCACATTAAACAAACAAACACACAAGGTAAAGACGGACTAGTAACACTCCTACTTCTGCAGCAAGACAGAGCCAAGGAAGCTGAGCCCTGGGTCCAGCTACAAAGAGCAGTGGCCAAGATGGCCGCCTGATCTCAAGCTCGAGAACCTCTGTAGAATGCACTGAGGAGGAGTCAGGCGTAGAAACCTAGCTCTCTAACTCGACCTCAGCTCACCTGCGCCATCCATTCTTGAAAGTCATTGAGTCATCTGAAACCTGAGGATCGTACTGCATTTCACTATTATGACCACAGTAAGGGTGCACTGGGAAAATGAAAATTACCACAAACGAGAAGATATTTGAACATGGTAGCAGGGGACAAAATTAATAATCACCATAATAAATCATAACTAACACTAAGCAGAAGGCACACAGGCAAGCCCGCCCCAGCAACGCCTTCTGTGGTGGGCTGAATAGGCATGTCTCCCTCCCCCACAGACTCATGGGTTTGAGTGCTTGGCCCATGGGGAGCAGCACTATTAGGAGGTGTGGCCTTGCTGGAGTGGGTGTGGCTTAGCTGGAGGCAGGGAGAAGAATGTGGGGGCAGGCTTCAAGGTCTATGCTCAAGCTATGCCTAGTGTGACAGTCTGTTTCTGCGGACTCTTGGCTCCTTCGCCAGAACTAGGTCCCCTGCACATGCCATGCTTCCCACCATGATGACAATGGACTAATCCATCTGAAACCGTAAGCCAGCCTCAATGAAATGTTCATGGTGTCTCTTCACAGCAATGGAAACCCTAACGCACATACCCCCTAATCCTTCTCAAACAGTCCTATTCCCTGGTGATTAAGCATTAGAATATATGAGCCTGTGGGGGCCATTCTTATTAAAACCTCCATGGGCAGGAATAAAAGAAGAAAGGAGGGAAGGAGAGTAGCAAGAACAACCTTGAAGGAAGAAGGCCATGGAGTGTGTGAGCGTGGAGTGCGTGTGAGCATGGCGTGCATGTGAGTGGAGCGCGTGTGAGTGGAGTGCGTGTGAATGGAGTGCGTGTGAGCGTGGAGTGTATGTGAGCTCGGAGTGCGTGTGAGCTCAGAGTGCGTGTGAGCGTGGAGTGTATGTGAGCGCGGAGTGCGTGTGAATGTGGAGTGCGTGTGAATGTGGAGTGCGTGTGAGCGCGGGGTGTGTGTGAGCATGGAGTGTGTGTGAGTGGAGTGTGTGTGAGCATGGAGTGTGTGTGAGTGGAGTGTGTGTGAGCGTGGAGTGTGTGTGAGCATGGCGTGCATGTGAGCATGGAGCGGAGCAGTGCAGACAGGAACACTGAGCTTCATCTAGCCCACCTGGTAATCAAGGCTCAGCAATTAAAAAAAACTCCACAGCACCCAGAGGAAGCTGCATTGCCAGGTGATATAACTTGGCCAGAATCCCAGGAGCTTGGTCACACCAGGATCTCAGGGTCCCAGAGGCAGCTTGACTCCCAGGATCTCAGGATCCCAGGATCCCAGGATCATAGGATCACAGCAACACCTTGACCCTGAGGAGTTGTGATACAGCCAGGATCACAGGAAGGACAGGCTCCAGTCAGATATAGCCAGGGCAGGTAGCACTAGAGGTAACCAGATGCCAGGAGGCAAGCGTAAGAACATAAGCAACAGAAACCAAGGTAACTTGGCATCATCAGAATGCAATTCTTCCACCATAGCAAGTGCTGGATACACCATTAAACCGGACAAGCGAGATTTGGATCTAAAATCACTTCTCATGCTGGTGATGGAAGACTTTAAGAAGGACATACATAACTCCCTTAAAGAAATACAGGAGACACAGGTAAACAAGCCCTTAAAGAGGAAACATAAAAATCCCTTAAAGAATTACAGGAAAACACAATCAAACAGGTGAAGGAAATGAACAAAACCACCCAGGATCTAAAAATGGAACTAGAAACAATAAAGAAATAACAAACTGAGACAACCTTGGAGCTAGAAAACCTAGAAAAGAGATCAGGAGTTATAGATGCATGCATCAGCAACAGAATACAAGAGATAGAAGAGAGAATCTCAGATGCTGAAGATACCATCGAAAACATTGACACAACAGTCAAAGAAAACACAAAAAGTAAAAAGCTCCTAACCCAAAAATATCCAGAAACTCCAGGACACAATGAGAAGACCAAACCTAAGGATAATAGCTATAGAAGAGAGTGAAGATACCCACCTTAAAGGTCCAGTAAATATCTTCAACAAAATTATAAAAGAAAACTTCTTAACCTAAAGAAAGAGATGCCCATGAACCTACAAGAAGCCTACAGAACTCCAAATAGAATGGACCAGAACAGAAATTCCTCCGTCACATAATAATCAAAACACCAAATGCACTAAACAAAGAAAGAATATTAAAAGCAGTAAGGGAAAAAGGTCATGTAACATATAAAGGCAGACCTATCAGAATTACACCAGGCTTCTCACCAGAGATGACGAAAGCTAGAAGATCCTGGGCAGATCTCATACAGACCCTAAGAGAATACAAATGCCAGTACAGTCTACTATACCCAGAAAAACTCTCAATTATCATACATGGAGAAATCAAAATATTCCATAATGAAACCAAATTTACACAATATCTTTCCACAAATCCAGCCCTACAAAGGATAATAGATGGAAAACACCAACACAAGGAGGGAAACTACACCCTAGAAAAAGCAAGAACAAACATAATTCCACTGCTAATAACAAAAATAACAGGAATAATCACTTTCCTTAATATCTCTTAGTATGATAATTAATATTACCAACATATCCTAATCGATTGAAATTCAAAAATCTGAGGAATTAGAAATTTGCCGACTGTCACCCAGTGGTCCCTCTAATTTGGTAATTGGAGAAGTATGTCCAATATTGTACAATCCATATACACTTTCTGGTTGTTTGTATGTGACAGTGTCTTGCTGTGTACCACATAATGGTCTAGAAATCATGCTTCTCCTATCTCAGCTTTATCTATTAATAGGATTGTTTATTTGATTTTTTTTGTTTTTGTTTTTTGGATTTGGTTTTTTTGAGACAGGGTTTCTCTGTATAGCCCTGGCTGTCCTGGAGCTCACTCCATAGACCAGGCTGGCCTCAACTCAGAAATCTGCCTGCCTCTGCCTCCCAGAGTGCTGGGATTACAGGCATGCTGCCTCCCAGAGTGCTGGGATTACCACACCCAGCTTATTTGATATTTTTACTCTATACTATGGTTTTGAGAACAGCTTTATACAGCCAAAAGAAACATAGGCAATTAATTTGGGAGGTGGCTTGTAAGAGGACAACAAAGAGTGAGACTGAATGTTTTGCTTGATACTTATTGTATCAATTTTGAAGATGACCTTATAAATTACTCTTTTTCTGAGATGAATGCTTTTTAAAATCATCACAGCCAATGAACCAGAATCTTACCCTCACCTAATGTCTGTGCCACCCTCCAAGCAGAACCATTGTTCATTGAAACAGTTGATGAATGACTGCATGGATAGACCATCTTAATACACACACCACTTCTTGAATGAATGTAACCTGTTCCCTGTGGGCTAAGAATGATGACAATCACTCAAGTCAAATAGCTTTGACCATAGCAGGAAATCTATATCCAAATAATCGTGCCTACAATTCATCCCTCAACAGAACTGTCAACTCTCAGCTTAGCTACTATGGAGGTAAAATACTTTGGTGATGTGAAGGACATCGAAGTACAGCCTTATTACAATGAACTCCAATGTTTAAAAATTGTTCTTATTTTGGGTTTCTACCACAGTAAGAGCCAAGATTTTAAGCTCTACTAAAAATAACACAAACAAACAAATAAATAAGGCTTTATCTTTTTATGTTCATTTAATAACATGACCATCATTTTTATTATTGGTAATTGGCATAACTATAATTGTATTGAATATAATAAAAAATAAAAAATTACCCAAATAAAAACTCTGTGACTTAAAAAAAAAAAAGAGTGGTCTGAAGAGCGGCACCATGGCTCCCATGGCTCCCATGGCTCCCATGGCTCCCATGGCTCGGGGTTGGGAGCACTCGCTGCTCTGCAGAGAGCAGGGCTCAGTCTCTCGCCTTCATCCTGGGTGGGTGGCTCACACACACCTGTAACTCTAGCTCCAAGGGGTTCTCGCCCCCTTAGGGACCTGTACTCACATGTATGTATCTACACACACACACACACACACACACACACACACACACACACTTAAAAAAAAAACAATGTGATTTGGACAGGCAGACAATGGAACCAAACAGAGAATTCAGAAAACAACCAAAGCATATGCAAAGATTTACTATATTTTATGGAAAAGTCCGAGTCGTTGGAATTTCTAGTAAATGTGCCATTTACTAGGAAACAGTATTTGGAAAAAGTGAAATCTGACTTTTGTTTCAGTTTCTGATAAACTCCAATGACAAAACCAAACCAAAGCAAACCATTATACAGTCCTAAGGCAAGCGAAGACCTTCTTGGGAGAAAATGGAACTCCCCCAAGCCCTCCCTACCCGTCTACCTCCTAACTCCTGGAGCCCATGCATTTACCTTAGACAGAAGCAAGAGCTTCAAAGACCAGGTGGAATTTAGTATTCTGAGACAACAGACAACGCACACCCACAGGGCCTCTCTTCCTCCGTCCGTCCTAACTTGGTTGAAGTAGTGAAAATAATCATTCCTTAAGGTTCCTCCTTGGCTCGTGCAATCTATGAACTCCACACCACAACAGCCAGCCTTCCCTTTCACAGCAATAAGCAATTTTTGGCCTAATTCTTACCCAAAATATCTCCTGTGTGACCTGCACTTCAGTTACACAGGATAAACTTATTTCTTGAAATATTATTCTCTTCAAAGGTTATTATTTTTTCTGTACTCTCCATTAATTAAACTGAGTATCTTCAGTATACATTTTTGAATAATATTCTCTAATATTCTCAAATATTCCCACAAATATTCTTCTTTTGAAAAACATTACCTAGCTGTAGTCTGATGCAGTACTTGATTCTCTCTGAATTATAAGCGTGATTATTCGTGTTTCTCTGACAGTCAGCCCTAGGTCCTAGTCACTTACAGGTATTTTAATCATCTAGGCATCATTCAATTTTAAGTAACTTTTGGTTAAGTGAATATAATCCTGTTTATCAGTTCAATTTATCATGGGTTATTCATTCATTTTAATTTTAAGCTAATGGGTACAATACAATTACTGCGAAACTACTGATACACGCTACCCCAGGGATGAGCCTCAAAGCCGGAAGCTAGTGGAAGAGAAATGACACGTGTTGCTCTTGGAGGCTTTGGCTTGATGCCCGGCACCCACACGGTAGTCACAAATGTCTGTAACTCCAGTTCCAGGGAACCTGACACACCAGGTATACATGCAGTGCACATGCATTTATGTAGGCGCACACGTTTAAAAAAATTAAAAAATTTATGATTCTTGATTAAGTTTTGGTTGTTTGTGTAACACACTCATTTATGCACCATGGACCAGATCTCTCCAAAACAGTTTAGATACCAAGATCTATAAATAGCTTGTCCACAAGAAGCTCATGGTCCAGGGATAGAAAACAACAACAACAACAACAACGACAATGACAACAACAACAACAACAACGATGACAACAAACCAGACACATGCATACAGATAGACAGAGCTTTCAACATACATTAGATGTAGCTAGCATAACAACTTTCTTAGCATTTTAAAGTTAACATTAATTTTAATTGTGTACTACTGTGTATGTGTATATGTAATTGTGTGTGTGTGTAAAAGGCTAATTGCAGGACCTGAAACCACCAAAGGTTTAGCTCTGCTCATCATGTATTTCTTACTGGGATTTACACTCTTTATTATTCATCATTTTTACATTTTTAAATTATTCATGGAACAGACAATCTCTGAAAAAGATTATTCAGATAACCAGAAACAATTAATTTATGGTCCCCTGAAATCTACTGCCATCACTTAATTGGACCATAAGTTAATAACTCTGCTCCTGAGTTAATCAGAAATGTTATTCCCTGAACATCAAGTTATTACTTAGTGTGAACTTGGTTATTAACAGAGCAAAATCCTCCTATTCGTTTCTACCAGATTGTCGCATATATACTAAGAAAACATGCTCTAGGAAAACTAATGTATACTTTAAAAATGCCAAGGAACTAGTTTGATAGCCACATCTCTATCAGTCTCTTTAAGTATGAGATATACCAAATGGCTGTGCAGGGCCAGAATAAGAGATTTAGATATGCTCACAGTGTCACAGTATCTGCAGGTTTAGACACATTTTAATTATATTCGTTGAGAATTTTTCACATGAACTTCATCCATCCACCCATCCATATCTATCATCTTTCTATCTCCATCTCTTTATCTCTCTACTTGTCTATCTATCTGGAGAGGCAGGGTTTTATGTAGGCTAGATTGTACCTCAACTTCTTACATTCAAGGGTGACCTTAACTCTTGATCTTCTGCCTACCCCAGGCGTAGGATACGGATGTATGCCACCATACCCAGCGACAGAAAGTTGTGTTTTTTTCTTTGTGGTGCTGAGGATTGAACCAAGGATCTCCAGCACGCCAGGCAAACATACCACCATAGCCTCAGCTTTGTGTGTGGTTTTTAAGACAAGGTCTCATCGTATAGTCTAGGGTGACTTTGTAATTGTTCTTGTCTTCCTTAGCAACCCAAGTGCTGGGATTACAGGCCTGGATCATGATGTCCAGCAGTACATGAAATTTGTCTGTATATTTGTGTGCTTGTTTGAGCTGGCCCAGAATTCATAGAGGACTGTCTGTCTCTACCTCCCAAATGCCAGGATTAAAGGGGTGTACCACCATTCCTGGCTCTACATCAAGTTCTTACCAAAGATTTATTATACATAAAAGGTGATATTCAGTGACTGTTTACTTTTGATGGGAATCCTGTATTTTAGGAAGGGGTGTTATGCTATTATGCATATGAATAACAATCAAACAGAGGTATCTTAATTTAGACTACTGTCACCTTCCTCTCTAGCTCATGATTTATTTTGCTTGGTTAAGGCTAGTTGAAATTATAGAGGCTATTCTGATGTTGCCTGAGATAGCACACTGGTGGCATGTTCAAATGAGATTGGACATCTAGGGCGGCGTGGCCATGGGCACTGATGTATAATGAAGAACCTGCTTTTCGTCTGTGAGATGAACACTCTGCATTGCTTTGCTCATGTGGAGAAACACTTTTTTCTATTCGTGGAAGACCAAAGTGCATTTGTCACCGTGGCTGAGAGGGCTTCAAGTTTGGGACCATGGTCACTGAACAAGCGCACACTAACTGGGCCAGGAGTTGAATCTGTTAGCCCAAATTATTTCCTTTCTCATGTTTAGAAGAGTTTTGGAGACTTAGAAGCTGACCATCTGTGGGGCTGAAACAACTGTACTCAACACACCCTGTACACAGACGCTTTAGCTTAAGGCTACCCACTTCAGATTCATATTCTGAGTCACTGTTTTAATAAATGAGATCTAAAAGGTTGGGTAAGTGACTAGATTCCCTTAATACACATTTTAATGTTAAATTACTTCCTTTGATTTTTTTTTTTTTTTTTTTTTTTGAGACAGGGTCACTATATAGCAGAGGCTGGCCCTGAGCTTCTGAGCGCTGCGGTTTCAGGTGTGGCTGCCATGCCTAGCTCTTCTTCACTGTTTTCTGAAGCTAAAAAAGAGCCACAGTTATGAGAGGTGAGCCCTCACAGTAGTGAGCCAGGGATGGCCACTCAGAGCACACACTGCTCTTGCGAGGCCTCCAGCACCCAGGTCGGGAGCCTGCAACTGCTCTCTGCTCCAGCTCCAGGGATCGGACGCCTTCTGGAATCTGTGGGACTGTTCTCGTGTGTACTCTGTCACACACACACAAAATCAAACATAGAAATAAAATCTTAATGATAAAAGTGAGACAAATATAGGCAAACTTCCCAGCCCTGTGCAGTTCGGGGTGAGGAGGAGTGAAGACACAGAGGGGCCTGATTCGTCCTGCTGGATAATGACATGACGATGACACCTGTGCACCACGGAACCCGTCACTTCCCACCCCAAGCTTTAGGTAGCATAAGTCTTAACAGGTAAGGAAGTTCCAAGAACATATCTGGAGTAAGACCAGGCAATGTAAGTGGGCGGAGCTCATCCTCAGATATATAGCAATTGGATTCTATTAAGCTTAATATAGAGAGATATATGCTATGCTTCATATATTTAATTTGAAGATTTTTATGTGTATGAATGTTTTGCTTGCATGCATGTCTGTGGACTACATACACACCTAGTCCCTGCTGCGGCTAGAAGAAGTTATCAGATCCCCTGGAACTGGAGTTACAACAGTTCTGAGCCACTAAGTGGGTGCTGGGAATTGAAACAGGGTCTTTGGAAGAGCATCAAGTGTTCTTTCCCACTAAGCCATCTCTCCAGCTCCCTTAATATCTTCTAAGATAAAAAGAAAGTTTTGTGTAAGAGTGAATGATGCATGTCTGTCTGTCTATCTATCTATCTATCTATCTATCTATCTATCTATCTATCTATCTATCTATCTGCATTTAACCCTATATATTAAGCATAGTAGTAATACCCCTTGAAGAGAAGCATTAAAGAGATCTTGTAATGACTATTCAGGAATCCTGAGGTGATGTGAGGGGAAAAGGATGATGTGCTAATAGCCTCATTTCACAGGATAAGATAGTTTGTTTTGAATTATATCCCGGCTACACAGGGCCTAGAAAAGTAGGCACCTGGAATTTTCACATCCACATAAATTATAAAAAATAAGCAGCTGGGAAGATATGAAAATAATTATTATTAAAACATTTCCGAAGTGTTTCTCAGGGTTGGGGAGAAGGCTCGGTGGGTAGATGCTTAGCATGGGTGTAAAAGCAAGTGTGTGTGTGTGTGTGTGAGTGCACGTGTGTGTGTGTGTGTGTGTGTGTGTGTATGTGTGTGTGCGTGTGTGTGTGTGTGTGTGTGTGTGTGTGTGCACGTGTGCATGTGTCTGTAGCTCTGGCTGCAGCGGTGGGAGAGAAGGGCAGAGCCAGGCAGGCCCTGGAGCTCACTGCTCAGCCAGTCAGCTGAGGCAGCACGCTTTCCTCTTTCATTTGGTAACAGTGCTGAAAACGAATCCTCTCTCTAGATCCGGGGATCCTGGCAGCAGGCTTTAGTTCCCCGCACACGGGCCCTGCTGTGGGGCAACTCACATGACTCGACAACTGGTTTCCCAACGGGAGTGAGTGGCTCATGAGCACAAGGCCACAGGGAGCTTCCTGTGCCTTTAGACCCCCATGTGGGAAGGCAAGGCGAGCACAGGAACCCTAGGGGGTGGGGCTCACCGATGACCCTGGAGCCTGGCAGCCACAGACGGAGTCCATGACTAGATTTATCGGCCCAACAGTCTAAACATTTTAGTCTCTTACAACACTCTGCCAACGTACTTTCCAGAAAGAAGCTTCTGAGCCGTATACCGACCAGGCAAGTCTGAGAGCATCGACTGTCTCGCCACTGACCAGAATTATTATTTCACTGTTAGCAAGTGAAAAGTGAGACGTCATTGCAACCATAGATGCCATTTCCCTGATCGGCTAGTTGTCTTTCTTTCTGTTGCACCCTGACCTACGTAAAAAGCTTAGCTTAAGGCAGGGGGCAGAGCCAAGTGTAGCCTCCGAACCACTGACTGACGGTCGGTCGGTCGGTCGGTCGGTCGGTCGGAGTATGTGCACGAGTAAGGTTCTCTTTTTGACGACTGCCTCAGACGCATGCCTAGTCCTCTCAACGGTAACGCTGAAGCTGTAATTCTGAGCATGGCTATCTCTGCATAAGAAAGCAGTCAAGGTCACATAAGGGAATAAGCAGGTGGTCCCGACCTAATGCGATTAGTGCCCTCAGTCATTATTAGATACCAAAGAACTCCCTACCGCTCCACAGACTCCGTCTGCTGTCTTTCTTTGCTGTGAGGACACAGCCAGACAGGGGATGTCAGAGCTCTCACAGGAGACTGAACTGCCTGCAAGTTTAGATGTGCAGCCTCCAGACTGTGATAAAATAAAGGTTGACTGAGCACGGCAGCCCCAGCTGGTTGGCCAGATACCGGCAGCGATCTTCCTGTCTTTGCAGTAAAGCCAGTTGATTAGAGACTAATAGGCATTTTTATACACTTCTTCCCATCTTTTTCAACATGGTATTAAAAACCAGAATGTTAACATATTGCCTTAAAAGTTTTTTTTTTAATTTTTTGTTTTTAAAAAAATAATCTGCATTCTGGTTTTCTATTCCATTCCACCTCAAAATCAGATGGCTCAGCACGAGCAGCCGGGTCATCACTAGCCACCCATGCAACACATCTCCATTGTCACCACAGGCCTTGTAGTTTCCCTCTGCGCACACTCCTTATCAAGCTCTCGCCTCTTGTATACCGCCTGCCCTGACAAATCTCTCATGTGGCATACATACATACATACATACATACATACATACATACTGTGTGTGTGTGTGTGTTTGTGTGTGTGTGTGTGTGTGTGCATGCATTCAGGACTGGGTGAATCTTTCTCCATGTCTTTATACCTAATTATTTATAAAAGCTATTTGGGGGGGATGCTGCAGGAGATCCTGACCTCTGCTTTTGCAGAGGACCTGAGTTTATTCCTAGCACCTACATCGAGTGCCACACACCACCTGTAACTCCAGGTGCAGGGATTTGACACCTCTAGGTTCAGACTGTCAGTGCTCCGCTGCACAAATCTTCATACAGACAGGCGAAGGGACACACACACACACACACAATTAAAATACAAATAAATCTCCGAAACAATTACTTCTTTGCTCAAGGTATCACTGTGCAGGTCTGGCTGGCTAGAAACTCACTATGAAGAACAGGCTGGCCTCAAACTCGGACATCTGCCTGCCTCTGCCTCTTGAGTGCTTCGAAGCCTGGCTTTTATGTGGTTGCTCGAGGGGCTCAGGGCCACGGGTGTGCGCAGCAAGCACTTTACCCTGCGCCACGTCCCAGCCAGTACTTTGCTTTTTAAATGTGGGGCTGGATATCTAGTGATTTGTTTTATTTTTAAAACTGTATAATTTGTGAGTATACTTTATAACGAGAACAAGCCTTTTAAAATTACTCTCATTTGTCTTCAAATTGGAATACATTCAATATTTAACAATTGATTTAAAACTGTTTCTACTTGGAAAAAAAAAAGAATGCTAGTAAAATTATAGGTATTACTCTCATCACCACTGTGCGATGCTTCAAAGTCTTGGACTTGTGATATGAGCTTGAACAGATGCCCAGCAGACAATAAACACGAGATGACACATTTTATTAGCTCATTAGTGCATGTCTTGGGTATAATACAAGGGACACGTTTTGAGTAATGGACCAATGAAAGACACCCTAGAGTATCTTAACGCTTACCGCTTCATACTTAAAGCTCCTAGCCTATCTATTTTCCTTTAAATATATGTAAAAACGTTTGTTATCAAGTTCTTGCACATCTAGTGGCTTCCACACAACACATGCTCAAAGTCATGTGACATGAGTAAGTAGGTCTGACATCTGAGTCAGTGTCCAGTTGACACATGTCAACTCCTGACATGATAAAACTCCAACAGTCCCCTCACCGCCCCACACGTGTGCAGCCAGGCGGCTCTCTAAGTTGTTCTTTGCCTTTTTTGTTTGCTGAGGTTCGCTGACTGGGCTCCAGGGAGATAGATGGCAGTCTGTTTTTGAGCTCCGCCCACCCAGCCCCCATCCAGCACTGGGGATTCAGACATTCACCCACATTCCACAGATGCGAGGGCTTTAGACCCAGGTCCTCAGGCGAGTGTGCCATCTTCCCAGCTCCCTTCTGACTCATTTCTGCTCTACTTCTAAGACTGAGTTTGGAGATAACAAAGTTACCTTCTCCAAGAGCCCCTTCCCCTCCGCTTTGTCCCGAGGCAGGCAGGGCTCAAACTACAGGAATTACCGGAGGGCAGCTCCATGCCCAGCCGCGGAACACCCTCTGAAACTGGCGGGTTCTTAGCGGGCTGTCCTCTCTCTTCTTGCACGCACAGCCTCTCTGCAGTGCGACTTGCACATCATTTAGGGATATGTTGCTGTGCAGGGTTTTCCTGCGCACGCGTCTCGGAGCTCTGCACACTTTCAGATCTCACAGGCAGGTCTGGGCTGTTGCTGTAACTGAAGCCTTGGTTTGCATGTCTAGGAGTACTCAGTATATGTTTTTGGCACCGGCAGAGAGTCAGTATGTTTACTAATAAGCATTTTATCAAGAGTGCCTGATTTAGGTCTGCTTTGAAGAAATGAAAAAAAGCAAAACAGAACAAAACAACACAACATTGTGCTGGTTCAATTTATGGCAACTAGACCCAAGCCAGAATCATTTCCTAAGGGGGGAAACTTCAACTGAGAAAACGTCCCCTTAGACTGGCCTGTGGTGTTTTCTTGATTGCTGTGGGAGGGCCCGGCTCACTGTGGGGGGTGCCATCCCTGGGCGCTGGTCCTGGGTTACATAGGAAAGCAGGCTGAGCAAGCCAGGAGGAAGCCAGAAAGCAGCATCTTCGCAGCCATCGGCTCCTGCCTCCAGGTTCCTGTCCAGATATGGCAGACTGCCCTGATACAGTATCCTCCTTTTGACCCAGCTCTGCAGAGGCAATATAATGATTTCTTTGGAGATGTTTGTTAGAGTTGAAGACAAGAGTTTGGAAGATTAATTGCTTTTGTTGCAACCAGTAAGCAAGACTGTTTCTACATTTTTCAACTGGCTACATAAAGAACCATTTTGAAAAACTAGTGGTGTCGGGTCTGCAAGATGGTCAGCAGAAAGGGCATTTGCTGCCAAGCCTGATGACCTTATTTCAATTCCCAGAACTGAGATGATGGGGGGAAGTGGCTGTCTAACTTTATCTTCTGACCTTAACATGATTGCCACTGTGGCACACATATACACACATACAAAATAAAAAATAAAATGTTAAAAAAAAAAACCCTTGTGACTTTGGATTACCTTGAAATACATTTAGTAATGACAGTGATCTAGGGCATATTTTTTCTACCAATATTACCTGTTGTATTATTAATTATTTTAATCTCAATCGGGGGTTTCTACCCCACCTTTGATTTTTCAGTTCCCAGATAAAAGACACAGAACTTGTATATTTACAAACCGCCCTAAAGCTGATGATCTAACCTAGAGGTTATGTCTATTACGTCTACTTCCCTGTTAATAACCCCAAGATAAGACTTGCCATGTTCCGCGAGGGCAGCTCTTACTCCAACCGGCCAGCCCCTGTGGCCAAGCCTTCATGACTCACTTACCCACTTACCTCAGGTAGTCTCTCTCCTCTCTCTCTCACACCACAATGAGCAAAAACTGCAAAATTATATTTTAGAGTGGTTAAGATATTAAATACTGATCAGATTAAGTTTTAATGAGGCAAGGGACAACCAGAATTGTCACCCACGGCTGATGGAATGGAAAGTGGGCCAATGACATGGCTCAGCAGGTGAAGACATGGCTTCGGGCTTCCACTGCTGGGCTAAAACACCATGACTGCAGCAGCTTGCAGGGGAAAGGAACGATTTCATTTGCATCTTCAGGCAACTGTCCATTACTGAGAGGAGTCAGGAGAGGAACCTGGAGGCAGGGGTGGATGCAGAGGCCATGGGGGGTGCTGCTGACTGGCTTGCTCCCCATGCTCGCTTAGCCTGCTTTCCTATGGCGCCCAGGGCCACCAGCCCAGGGGAGGCACCAGCTAGAGTAAGCAGGGTCCTCTCCCATCAATCATCAATCAAGAAAGTTCACCACGGGCCCACCTGGTGGAGACGTTTTCTCTTCCACAGTGACTCTAGCCTGGTCAAGCTGATGGAAACTAGCCACCACAGAGCACGATATACCCATTGTATGACACATAAAGCCCACTGCTAGTTTTCTATACAAAGGAAAATAAATAACAACCTAGTTATCCCTAGGTAAACCCAAGAGAAATCAAAGTCCATTTTTCTTTTTTTATATAGACTTCACACATGAATGTTCCCAATAGCTTCATTTGGAATACTCTAACACTGAAAATATCTCAAATTTTCCCCAACAGGTGGATCGCAGACTGTGTTAGATGCTTAAAACTGAATACCATTTAGCAGAAACAAACTATTCAGATTTGTAGTATGGATACATTTCAAAGTAACTGTTCAAAGACCCCAGTCAAAGGGTTGATAGTTCTAGATCCATGTACATAGTTCTACAAACATGCAAACTAATTTAGAGTGATGATAGATTGTCTATGGCTCGCAGCAGAGGGTACAGGATGGAGAAATACAAAAGAAGAAACCATTGGGGTGGTATATGCCTATCAATTTAATTGTGATAATTTCTTTGGTCCTTGTATATGCCTAGACATCAGATAGTACACTTTAAATATTCCCAGTCTATTGTATATTAATAGTCTTTCCCAAAGAGGTGGCAAAAATCTTCCATTACCATCACTTGGGGGCCTTCTAAATAATTACTTTAGCAACAGGTGGCTGGGACTACTACTGGCAGGCCAGGTACTGCTTTGGTACTAGAAACACAGCGGTACTTACATTCTTGTAGAAAGAGACTTAAAAGTTGTTAAGGATGATTAAAAAAAAGAAAGAAAATAACAACAACAACAACCCCACCAGATGGTAATACTTTTGATTAAGATAAAAATAATTAAGCAGGATCGCTATTAAAACACTCCCAACCGGGTTTGCAGACGTGGTTTCTGAAAGCCGCTGCTGGCAGGGATGTGGACGACAACGATGATGACAACAACAACAACAACAACAACAACGAAGGTTATGAGTCTCCATGTACTGGGAACCAGACCAGAGTCATCTGAGGGTCAGTCAGTGTTCTGAACCACTAAGAGCTTTCTCTCCCTTCCCTTCCTCCTCCCTCCCTCTCTCTCCCACCTCTCCCTCCCTCCCCCTCTCTTTCTCTCTCTCTCTCTCTCTCTTTCCCTACCTCCCTATCTCTCTCCCTCTCCTCTTCCTCTTCCTCCCTCCCTCCCGCTCTCTCTTAGGTTGATGATATTAGGAAGAGTCACTGTGCAGAGTTAAGTTTCAGGACAGTCAGGCTAATGCCTTTTTACACACACACACACACACACACGTGAAAGGGCACAAAGGAGAAGCAGTAAAGGGAAGGGGTCTTGGCGGCTGGAGTCTAGAGGCATCTCAGCGGAACACCGCAGCAGAGCATGCTTGGCACTCGACAGTAAGTGTGAGCTGTGCACGAAATGTGGTCAGTCACTGCAGACTCGGGCCTGGGTTTTGCTCAGGGCTGCTCGTAAAGGCTCTCTTTGCCTAGAGTGCAAGAAAACTCCAGATTCCCAGAGAAACTGGTGTTCAGCATAAACCTGCTGCAGAAGCAGTAAAGGCACTGTGAACTGGTTTATCTCAGAGTGGGGACAAGCTCCAAGACTCCAGGACCCCAAGGGCAGCCTGAGGCCAACTTCACAAGCAGGCTTTGCTAAGGACAGAAAAGCATATCCTAATATTAATTAATTAGTTAATTAAAAAGTTTTGAGAATTTCACCCATGAATCCTGTACTTACATCATTTCCACCCATCTCATGTCCTCCACGCAACTCTCCGAGTTCCTCTCAAATTCACGACCTCTCCTCTAATTATTGTTATTTTTACATATACGCTGTTATATGTAAAGAACACACGTGTATATAAGATAGTCATGTTTTTGGTAGGGAGAACTGGGTTTTATCTGTGTGAGCTTTTGTAACTAGGGTCTTGGCATATTCTAGCAAGTACTTCACCACCAAACTTAACCTTTAACTCTAGATTATTATATTTTTTTAATGCAAACTGTGAATGAAATACAGCAGAATTCCATGAAAATGTTATTCTACTTAAAAATACAAAACATAAAATTCATGGAACGGTTCAGTAATAAGCAGAATAGTACTATGAAGAAACTAATAAATAGACACTAACTCATACTTTGAAAACATTTTTAAGAGGAAATTTTATTTTATTATTTTATGTAAATAGGTACTTTGCCTGCAGGTATCTGCATGTGCCAGAAGAGGGCAGCAGACCTCCTGGGACTGGAGTGACGGATGGTTGCGAGCCACCATCTAGGCCCTGGGAATCTCTTGTTTTCCTCCTGGCTTTTTGTATCGGTGCGCACCTGTGCTTTACGTGTGGAGACCGCGTCTCATGCAGCTCTGGTTGGCCTGGACCTCCTTGTGTAGAGCAGGTCTGTCTTGAGCTTCCGTTAATCCTCCTCTGCCCTGAGTGTTGAGACCACAGGTCTGTGCACTATGTGGGCAGTGTGTCCAGTTCCTTACTGACCACGTGGGGGCTTCACTAATGAGGAAACAGGTGCTACTGCGACAGCAGCAATGTGTCTCTGTCAAAATGTTAACATACTTTGATTTGTGAAATCAAAGCCGATGGTAAAATCTCTATTTATCAAGTACAGTGAGACCTGAGTACTTTGTATAAGCAGAGCTTACACTTGCAAAGCACTTGCCTAGCAAGCAGAAAGCCCTGGCCCCTGTCCCGGCACTGGCCCTCCCTCGGGTCAGAGATGTATCCTGGCCGTATGCTATCAGCAGTCTATGAACAAAAGGTCTAGTCTTGGCCTTAACCTTAAAACCACACAGCACTATCATTACAAAGATGAAGAACATCTGCGGTACCCTCTGGTAGTTTTCTTAGGGGTAGGATCAGCAGGAGTCCCCTTTGTATCACTAATGTATAAGATGAGGCTTATAGAATTCCACTGACTATATCTGAATTATTGCAGACAGCTGCCTGCTTTTAAATCTATGAATAGTTGGGAATGTTGAAGAAGAACTTTTATTCCTTTCTATAAAAAGGAAGTGGTGTGAGAACTGGAGACTGTGTAACAAGGCGGCCTGGGCTGGCAAAACATATGGCGAATGGCCACTTCCAAGTGCTTCTCTACTTAATTGCTTCGTTGATTTTTTTCCTTCTCTTTTCCTCCTCACTTCTTTTCAGATTAATTGGTTATTTGTGTGTGTGTGTGTGTATGTGTATACACACATATATATATGTGTGTATATATATGTGTGTGTGTGTGTGTGTGTATGTGTGCCTACCTGAGTTTATGTTATGCACAGACTCATGCATAACTTCAGGTGCCCCAGGAAGCCAGAGTGCCTCAGACTCCTTGAAATGAGTCACAGGCAGTTGTGAGGTGCCTAATGTGGATGCTGGAAACTGAAAGGACTACAAGGCTTAACCACTGGGCCATCTCTTCAGCCCCAACTTTAAAAAAAAAAATTTTTTTTTGAGACAGGGTCATACTGTTTGTTGTCCCTGGTTGGCCTGGAACTCTGGAACTCTGGAACTCTGTAGATCAGGCTGGCCTCTGCCTCCCAAATGCTGGGATTAAAGGGTTCTTTAATTAGACAAAATGGGTAAAATTTTTTCCTTTGGTATATTTTTAAGAAGTCCAAGGGCTAACTATTATGGTAAGGAAGAAATGGTTCATAACCTAGCAAATGCAAACATACAAATATCTTTTTCATGAGTTGAACAAAGTCTCCTGAATTACTTTGCATATTTCCATGATCACAACTTACCTGCAATCTACTAAGTACTAGTAATTTACGTTCTTTGCTTCATTGCTGTGGGGAATTAGGTCCTAACTTCTGGAGAAAGTGATTTACAAAGCCCAGTTCCAATTCTCTCGTGCTTTAATGCTCCTACCTGCCCCATAGACGCCACACCACAGAAAGCTACGCTGCCACTACCTGATCTCCATTACTGCATTAACTTGGCACAAAGAAAACAGAGCACTGTTGTATTCTCCTACCCTGAGGTGAGATGGACGGTCTGCAGCTTAACTTGACTTACAAAGCAATTCTCCTGCGCCATGAATTGCCTTGAGACTGCCTGTGGAGGCTGACCTCGGCGTGGGGAGGCTGACCCCGGCGTGGGGAGGCTGACCTCAGCATGGTGTGTGTGGTCATGGTGTGGCTGACCTCACCTTCCATATGACCTCGGTTTGTGGCAACTTCTCAGTATGCCGGAGCCTGCCAGCCTGGTGTGTGTGTGTGTGGTGTGTGTGTGTGTGTGTGGTGATCTCTCTTTGTCTTTGCCTCTGAAGCAGTTCCTTCCACTGTAACAGGAAGGGGTGGGTGAGGGTTCTGGTTAGGAAGGAAAATGGGGTTAACTTAAATTGAACCTGGGGTGCAAATGAAGGCTGTATTAATGTCTGCTGTGGTCAACTATGCCTTTTTATTTTCATTATTAAAAAATAACTAATCTTCAAAGGGTTTAGCTATATTCTGCATCTTAACTGCTTTGAAAAGACTCAGTGCTTTAAAGGGCTCTGTCTGGGGAGCTGGGAGGGCAGACGGACAAGCCAGTACTCTATACATTTTTAAGGGAAATTTATTAGCTAATGGTAAAACCAGCAAACGGTGCTTGCTCAGTGGCTGTCCCTTGACATCAGTAACCCTTCAAAGCCTTTGTTGCTTCTTCTTCTATTCTTTTTCCAAACAGATTATGAATTTTAAAAACCTCATGAGACTTGGAATCTAATTTAAAAAAAAGCAAACTCTAAGTTTAAATCTAACCCTCAAACATATTAATGACTAAGATTCAGACATTAAATTTGGATGCTATTATCAGCTCTAAATTGTAAGACTTTCTTCTATAACATGAGACCGTCTCCCAAGGATGCGCCTGTTCATCTCAGGTAAGGAGAGCAACCTCACTGTCGAATCTGCGGAGTAAGTCATTATGTCGCCGTTAGGCTGTCAGACACAGGAAGCTGAACATCCTCCTGCGATGATTAGTGAGTGGGGTAATTACGGTGCACGGAGAGTAAAGAGCGGGTAAGTTCAGAGAGCACGCCAACAACACGCTCACTCAAGGCCTTAAGTGTGTGTGATGTGTCCCTCAGGACAGGGAAGGCCATGACTGGCAGAGGCAGGAGGATTACTTGGTGTGTGTGCTTGCTTGCTTCTGTGTTTTCAGACAGTCTCAGTATCTCAGGCCTAGACGTTATCATGTTAGCTCAGGCTAGCCTTAAACACACAGCAGCCTGTGTGAGTCCAGCCAAACTTATCGTGACATCTTGTCTCAACAAACAAATGCGCTCAAAAACAAAACTAACAGACACCAGCAATTAATGCGCACTCTCTGTGGGGCTGGGGCTGCGTTGGATGCCTCAGAGCCGTCGTCCAGGTGGGAACAGTGTCCCAGCTGCACCACAGATCGCTGTAGCAGTGGCTTGGGGAGACTGCAGGCATGGCCAGTGGAAGCTGTCAAACCACGGTTAGCCAGGGTAGAGCGGGGGTAGAATAAGAAAGGCTAAGAGTATAGGGTTTTAAGTTCGAATCCCAGGTAAGTTGTGTAACCTGGAGCAGGCATTCAATCTTCTCTAAGCCGCCATTTTCACATCTCACAATGAGGGCGGCATCCGCCCTCTCAGGACTTTTGTGAAGAACAAATGAAGAAGCATTTAAAATGCCGCTTGCTTATTGGTTATCATCTTCATATTATGTGCAAGGTGACTTCCAGTGAGTACATCGGGATCATAAGTCCCCCCTGCCCCTCCACCCGCCACACAGAGAGCCACTCTTGTCTTTAAAGTCTTGCAAACACAGCTCAGTGCGGTCCTCATCTTGTGAGGTCCCCACATTCCAATGTGCTGCTGAGGTGAGTTCAGACGCCTCACAGGGACGGTGCGCCCGTCCCCGAGTCAAATGTTAGCAATGTCCGAGATACACAATGCTTCACATTTCACGGACGACTGCTGTAACCTTCCAGAGCCCCTGAGTTATACTTCAGATTTAATTTATTTTTAAATCTAAGTTGCTCATGCCCTAGATTCACTTTTAGTAAAATTTGCCTCTATTTTTTTCAAGTGGACGGGTTAATGCTTAGGATGTGCGCACAAGCATATTTTTTCCTAATTTGCAGTGAGTGATAGCTTGCTAATGCAGGAGTTACGGAAGTTACAGTAATGACACATCGGGAGGAATCCCGCGGACAGCAGATATCATGGCAAATGGCGGCGCAGGGCAACGAAGCATGCACTTCACGTCTAATCTCCCACTGAAATGAAATAACTGCATTCTAAGGAAATAAAACCTAACCTTTCTTGACATGACCTGTTAAATGAGTCAAAAAGCCCTAATTCTAAACCTATAAAATTAATCAAAACAACCCAACTGTGCAACTGTCCTAGTTTCTACCACAGCGACTCTAATAATGCAGTAAATTTCTGGACCTTGGATATAAAAGACGGTTCACTCCCGCACCCACCCTTCCTGACAGCCATGCTCCAGCTCGCTGTCTGACACAGAGCCTCCTTTCTCTGGGGAGAGGCTGGCCCAGCCACTCAGCAAAAGCAGTCCTTCCTGCCAGCCAACAGCCTGTCGGCAGTGCCCTGGTGTCTGCCCGGCTGCTGCTGCGGCCGAACAGATTGAGATTCCAGCCAGAGCCGAGGTTGCTTTGATTGGCTAAAGCCGATATGTGTTTGTAGCCAAAACACTAACCTGAAAAAAAAAAAAAGGAAGGAAGGAAAAAGAAAAATCACCTACAGTTTAACCGTAAATCAGGAAGGGATGTTTGCCGCCCGGCCCCGCCCACTCTGCAGCAGTACTTTAACCTAATGCTTTACACGACTGCAACTCCATACCTTGGTGGAAGCATGGTTCTCCTGGTAGACTCCGTGCACCAGGTCCATGAGAGCACTTGCTAGAAGCTCCACAACCTGGAGAGACAAGGAAAGCAAACCAATGAACAACCCAAGGTGCGGCTCCACTTCGTCACAATGTGCGACTGAACAGAGCATTGAACGGGATGAATTGACCCAATTCATTTTCTGCATGTTTATTTCTGTCAAGTGGCCACTTCTCCAGGAATCCCATTCTGGGAGTCATTACAATGCTAATTTTCATACTTAGTACAGAAAGAACAAGCAACAGTAAGAAACTAGCTCACCTTTCAGATGTGTCTGCTCTATTGTACTTAAAACACACTGTGGAGTCGGATGGGGCAGTGCACACTCCTAATCACAGCACTCCCCATGCAAAGTCAGGCAGATCTCAGTGAGTTCAAGACTGGCCTGGTCTACATAGCAAATCCCCAAACAGTCAGGCCTACACAGAAAGACCCTGCCTCTGAAAAACCAAACTGTTGTGGGGATGCACTGACGAGGACTGATGGGCCATGGGGTAAAGCCAATACAAGGTCTTTATTAGGCGGCTGGCAATTACACTGGGTGAGTCTTTCTCAGGGTGAGATTTTAAGCACAAGAACCATGTTCTGGATTGACATACTTCAGTTAACGAGAACAGTTAGCCAAGAGCAGAACTGCAGAATACAGAAGCCAAAAAGCAAGGTTAGTTCACGTAGAGGCGTTCCCAGGACTATGGGCTTTGCTGCTTTAGTTCTGGCGGGTTATGCTGTGTGCTGAGGGTTACAGCCTGAATATACGCCCATCATGCAATCAGTTGTGCTAAAGTCTTGGGGCCTATTACACCACCAACAATAAAAATAATGCACTATGAAAATAGCATAGGGCCCCCTGGGTCAGATATACCATAAACACTGAAAAATTTGACAGAACTATTTAAAAAAAAAAAAACCCAAGCAAAAATCAAAAGCGTTGAATTTGTTTCACAATGTGAAGCAAGCAGAAACAGTAAAAGGTCTCTGTGTAACTGTTTACATAAAGCATCTTAATTTAAGAGGATCAAACAGCCAGACAGCTGACAGTGCTCCGTGCAGCCATTTCACACAGGAGCTCCGCAAAGCAAGCCGTCCTCCTCTTACGGACGGAGCCTCCGCATGCACGCAGCTTCCTGTGCTGTGCGGTCCGTATCTGAGCTCTACTCTTGGTTTCCTGAAGTTTAGCTCCGTTCTGATTGAATTAAAGGATTCTGTTTCAGCTTTTATCATAGCTGTAACTGAAGTAGGCCAAGGGGTACACACTGAGACATGAGAGATACTTTAATCTCTCGTACCTTGTATTGAATACACATTTTTCTTAGAGGAAAATGACATCGATTTAAAAAAGACCTGCTTTAAAATTTTAACACACGGAGATTTACCTTTATTTACACTCACATTGCATACTGCTGCTGATATGGACATTTTTCTGATTAAAGGCATTTTTTTCCCTAGCTCTGCACATGATCTAATTTGTATGACCCATAGGATTTCCCCCCCCCCCCTTTTCTTCAAATAACATTGTCCTATAAGTAACTAAATACTTTAAGGAATATTACAGCAATACAAGCTACTGAGGACCTTGAAGCACAGCGACCCTACAGTGCTACCAGATGTGCTGGGTTATTTAAGTGGGGGAGAGAGAAAAATGAATGGATGTCTTTCTCCTGAAAGTATCAGATAAGCCCCATTCCCAAATCCAGAAGGATTGAATATCGCCAATAGGTCTATGAAAGCCTGTAACTAAACACACGGCAGCTGACTGGATTACAGTCTATACAAGCAACATCCCAAGAGCTCCCTGATGGCTGGACACATAATACAGGCCAATCACTCACTAAGAGATGTCATAGTTTTGAAATAAGTCGGGGCTCAGAGACCAGTTCTGTTCACGGGAAGAGGGGTTTACACAGAGAAAGTCCAACGCGCAATGTCAAAATGACGGCACGATCTTTTAACAGCAGGTCTGGCTCTGGCTAACCAAGGTTTCCTTTACCCCTGAAACACCAGACGAGGCAGAAGCAACAGAAACCTCTGCTCTGACCTTTTTCTTCAGTTTGGTCCCAGTTTATATATAAATGACCTGTACTTACAAATGGCTTTGCTTGAACATGTACCTCTCTAGCTAGGGCGACCAGAAAGGAGAGACAAATGGAGGGGAAGAGCATTAGGAACAGGAACTGGCTAAAGTTGCTGACTGTGTCCTAAGCTAATCTGTACACTGCCAGAGAGATGCTCTACCGGAGCCTGGAATGTTAATTTAAACAACTATACCAAAGAATGATGGATTTAATTTTCATCCTTCTTTAAAACTGCAAATATTTATATAGAGCTCATTCATAATGCAATAAATTTATTTCACTTTTGTTTTCTTTTTCTTTTTTTTTTCTTGACACAGAGGCAGCACAGGCTAGAACTCACAACATAGGCTAGGCCTGCCTCTGCCTTTGGAGTGCTGAAATGCCTGGCTCAGACTCTTTAAAAATACATATTTATGTGCATGTGTGTGCACCGGGTACTGCCTCACTGGGTGCTGGGAACCAAATCCAGAATCTCTGCAAGAGCAGCAAGTGCCTTCACCACAGGGCCATGGCTCCTGTCCCAACTTGAGATTCTTGGGAAATAATTTGTTATGTTATCAACAGCGCTATGAAGGGCTGGCAAGATCAACTCAGTGATAAAGGCGCTTGCTGCCAGGCTGACTGTGAATGACCCGAGATTCACATGGTAGGAAGAATGTCAATGACTTCTCCAAGTTGTCCTGTGACTGCTACATATGCAGTGTGTGTGTGTGTGTGTGTGTGTGTGTGTTTATGTGTGTGTGTATGTGCACGTGTACATTTGTGCAATATTTAAACATAATTTTAAATTTGCCTGTTGTGTGTGCATGCACATAATTTTAAATTATGTGCTAGTGGAGACAATGGCACCCAGAGGGGAATCTAGAACCTCAGAGTCAAACCCACTGAAACTTCCTCTCCAAACGCTCTAGATGAGAATAACTTTGAAAAAAATTCAAGGTCTTTGTTCTTCAGACCCAGGGAAAAGCAAAGTGGAAGCCCCTGGCAGTCCAAGGGAAGGCAGATGCAAGAGAACAGAGCAGACACAGGAATGACCTGCATACTGTTCCAGGCTCGCTACCTATTTCTGCTGTGAACTTGGAGTTGATCAACTCTGTGTTCTGTTTTCCTTCGAATGTAGGGCGAAGGGAGCTTCACAAGATGGTTTGTTAGAGTTCTCTGTAGCTCGAAAATTCTATTAGAAACACACATCTCTGCCAGGCATGTGGTCCTTTAGTCCCAGTACTGCAGAGGCAGAGGCAGAGGCAGAGGCAGAGGCAGAGGCAGAGGCAGAGGGACAGAGGGGCAGAGGGGCAGAGAGGCAGAGAGGCAGAGGGGCAGAGAGGCAGAGAGGCAGATTTCCAAGTTTGAGGGCTGCATGGTTTACAGAGGGAATTCCAGGACAGCCAGGATAACACAGAGAAACCCTGTCCTCACAAAACCACAACCAAACCAAACCACCAGCACCACCAAAAACCCCAAACAATCAAAAACCCAAACTAAGCCCCCAAAACAAACCCCATAAATCTCAGCTTTTTTTTTTAAAGATTTATTTATTATTATATGTAAGTATACTGTTAGCTGCCTTCTGACACACCAGAAGGGGGCATCAGATCTCATTACAGATGGTTATGAGCCACCATGTGGTTGCTGGGATTTGAACTCAGGACTTTTGGAAGAGCATTTAGTGCTCTTAACCACTAAGACATCTCTCCAGCCAAAATCTCAGTTTTTGCAATCAGGCAAGGTACAGTACTAGTGACTTTTGCTTTGCTGTGAAGCAAAAGACTTGACAGAAACAGTTTCAGGAAGGAGTGAGCTGTCTGGGCTCATGGTTTCAGAGAGTCTAGTTCATCACTGTAGGAAAAAGCCCACAGCTTAGGAGCACCCAGCAGAAGCCAGCAGTTACATGATGGTTGTCAGAAAGCAGCCAGTGATTCCAGACCCTACGGATTAAAATCACCTATTTCCTTTGGCTAGACACTTTCGGAAAGTCCCAAAACAATACCACCAACCAAAGACCAAGTGTTTCCATGGTGCTTGAGGGCACTGCTGATTTAAATTGTAATACCAGGTACACTTGAGAAAACTCTTATGAATGAACTTGGACAGACTACCTCATATTACTATTACATATATATTTTAAAAATTCCTCTCTCCTACTCTCTCTCTCTCTCTCTCTCTCTATATATATATATATATATATACACACACATATACATATATATATGCTCAAATTTTATTTTTATAACTTTTTTTGAAACTATAACACACCATCCCCCCTTCCCTTTCTTCTCTCTAGCCCCGCCCATGCACCTTCTTGCTCGTGTTCTCTCTCTCTCTCTCTCTCTCTCTCTCTCTCTCAAATCCATGGCCTCTTAAATGTTCACATAGACACACCCTCTTTCACTCCTAAATATTTAAATACAGCCTGCTAAGTTTCTATAAAGTAGTGCGTATATACTTTCAAGGCTGACCACTTCGTATTGGAGAACCAGTTTTGGGGCGGGCCTTCGCAAGTCTCCTCCTTCTAGGGGGCAGGGCTCTATGCAGTCTCCTCCCATGTTATAACGCTAGGGGGCAGGGCTCCATGCAGTCTCCTCCCATGTTATAACGCTAGGGGGCAGGGCTCCGTGCAGTCTCCTCCCATGTTATAACGCTAGGGGGCAGGGCTCCATGCAGTCGCCTCCCATGTTATAACGCTAGGGGGCAGGGCTCCGTGCAGTCTCCTCCCATGTTATAACGCTAGGGGGCAGGGCTCCATGCAGTCGCCTCCCATGTTATAACGCTAGGGGGCAGGGCTCCATGCAGTCTCCTCGCATGTTATAACACTAGGGGGCAGGGCTCCATGCAGTCGCCTCCCATGTTATAACACTAGGGGGCAGGGCTCCATGCAGTCGCCTCCCATGTTATAACGCTAGGGGGAAGGGCTCCATGCAGTCGCCTCCCATGTTATAACGCTAGGGGGCAGGGCTCCATGCAGTCTCCTCGCATGTTATAACACTAGGGGGCAGGGCTCCATGCAGTCGCCTCCCATGTTATAACACTAGGGGGCAGGGCTCCATGCAGTCGCCTCCCATGTTATAACACTAGGGGGCAGGGCTCCATGCAGTCGCCTCCCATGTTATAGCGCTAGGGGGCAGGGCTCCGTGCAGTCTCCTCCCATGTTATAACGCCTACTGGTTCAGCTTTGGGTCCGTGGAGAAGGCGTCTGTGATGAGTCCTTCTTTTCCTTCCGGTGTTCCAGGGGATGACCCAGGGCCTCATTTGGGTTGGCACTGCACTGCTGAGCCACATTCAAACCTGCCTTTCACTGTATCCTGGAGAAGGAGTTCATGAAGTTGCCCAGGCTGGCTTTCAGGCATGGAGAATGACGATAAGATCATTTCCATTGAAAAATATTACGACTGATGGTCTGCCTCGATAACTGGCAAAGCGGTAGTTGGTCTAACTAAAGATAATGTAACTATAACTGGGGGTGCAGCTTAGAGGCAGAAGGCTTGCTTAGTATGCCCAAGACTCTGGGTACCGCGAGACAAAGCCAACCTAAAGCAAAGCAAAAGAAAACAGTGCTACGTTCTGATTCCTGAGAACTATAACGAATTATCTTTATAAAAAAAAAAATGGAAATTGAGACCTAGAGGCACTGTCACTGCCATACGGAGTGGGCTCACGGAAGACACCCAGAATGGAAGAGAACTAGAGGCCCAGGGCCACCACGCAGCGATGAATGGGTGGGGCACCACTGCGACAACCAAGTGCAAGGCAGAGAAAGAGAAGCAGGATGATGTGTGCACTGTGAAGAGAGGAGGATCTGGAATGGTGATGGTGGATGGTGAGGACCAGCTTGTCCTGATCCGTGCGGCTGCTGAGGCCCGTGTCACCACCAAAGGCCATGCAGACAGCCCTGGTCGGGGCCATGTTGGTGTCCTAGGGCTGCACGGGGCTGACCCTGCCACTCAGGACCTGCAGCACTCTGGAGAGCTAGCCCCGCCTCTCACCCTGGCCGTGCTGAGAGCTGCCTCTGAAGGCTGGAGCTCCGCTGACCCAGTCCGCTACTGGCCAGGCCCGGGTCCAGGGCTCTGAGTTGTCTCACTCCAACGCCTACGTCTTCTATGAGCCGCTGGAGCCCATGCTGAACTCAAGGTCCTGCAGAACAAGGCTGCAGGACGTTGCTGACACAGGGCGGCACCAGGAGATGCGAGAGGAGTCCAGTGAGGACAGGGGAATCGCAGCATGGCAGAAGCCGGGGGATGGGGGGTGGGGGTGGGGGGCAAGCTACAAGGGCAATTCCTTGCAAGGAGCGTTTCCGAGTGAAGCTGACAGAGGAAAAGGGTATACTGCGTGATTATTAGGAACACGACACGCCACTGCCTCCACGGGAGACCGGTCTCATTACTATTATAGTGAATTATTTTTATCTTTTGCCTTCTTCTGGGAGGAGGTTGCCGGGCAGGGTGTGGATACGGAGGGGTGGGGAGACGAGTGGAACTGGGGGCCCTGAGGTGTGGAAAACACAGGCAGTCAATTAAAAAGTTAAAAACACTGAAACAAAGAAAAGTAGATAGTGGTAAAAGAAATGAGTTACCCCTCCCCAAGGAGACAAGGTCCTCGCATTGCTGTACAAAGATGTCTATCAATACTGTTAAAGAGAAAAAGCTGGTTATAAAATAGAATGATATAATAGGTAGTTTTAAAGCAAAATGAGGTTAGTCTGTTTGGCTTTTCCACACAAAGAAAAGGTCTGAAAGGAAAAACAAAAAGGGAAAGCGACAATGTAAAAGTGACTTAAGAAGACTTAAAGATGCCCAAGCTTTCCGAGTCACTCACGGTTATGAAGGCGAAATCTACAGCTGCTTAAACAGACCCCCATTTCCCCATGCTGCTTCTGAACTGGGTGAAATTGTAAGCACCCACCTCGGGAGAGGCCAGCATACTCTGTTTTTATTCTCTAAGAGAGGCTTCAAGCCCAGTTATATCCACAAAATGATTTCTAGGATACTGTCAGTCAGTAGTCTCTAGACCAGCCAAAATAAGATCAGTAAATGGTAGTAAGCACTCCGTGTGGACAACTGTGCCTTTCTCAATAAAGGTGACTCAGGCATCCTGTCAGTCAGCGGCCGGCGGGTGGACGGGATTCAAGGACGCTGTGATGTTTAGCCAGTGTACCAGGCCAGTCTGAATTAAAAGCTGAAGTAACTAACTAAACTAACTACATCTTTAGGGAAAAGGGTGAATGTAAGCCATTGTGGCTCCAGGAAAGCTCCGCGGGCTGTGCTGACGTGATAAGGCGACACGGTGGAGGTGAATGTAATCTGAAAGGGTGTCTGTGTGGGGCTGGAGATGGATCAGTGGTCAAAGCACAGGCTGCTCTTCCGGAGGACGTAAGCTCGATTCCAGCACCTATATGGCAGCTCATGGCTGTCTAACTCCAGCTCCTGAGGTCTAACACCCCTTCATCCTTTGCAGGGCAGGCATGCATGTGGTGCACAGACCCACAAGCAGGCAAAACACCAACACACACAAGACAATTCGAGAGTTTATTATCTGTGTCTATGGTGTGTGTGTGTGTACACATGCTACACACACTTCCTTCACATGTGCTATAACTTGTGTGAAGGATGGAAAAGAACTGTGGAGCTGGCCCTCTCCTCAAATGTGAGGCCAGTACAGCAAGCGCCTTTACCTGCTGAGCCATCTTGCCGACCCTCAGAAGGTTGTTTCAGTCACAGTTGTTACTACATTATGACTATGCAGGAGGACAAAGCGACGCAGAACTATCATTTTGTCTAGGCGGTACGTGAACACCAAATACCCAGCCTCCGCTACTCTTAACAGCAATGCTGATGACAGTGGTCACACACACACTCACACACACACACACACACAATTTCTTTTAAAGACAGGGCCTATATATTCCTGGCTATCCTAGAACTCTCTACATAGACCAAGCTGGCCTTGAACTGACAGAAACCCACTTCCCTCTGCTTCCTAAGTTATGCATTAGCTTGGCTTTCAAACATTTTAGAAAAAACCAAAATATCATTGTAACACAAATACAGGCCAACCATATTATGAGGAAAATCCGGATAGAGATAAAGAGGAGGACTGGAGAGATAGCTCGGAGGTTACCAGAGCTCCTGGCTCTTGCAGAGGACCTGGGTTTGGCTCCCAGCAGCCACAACAACAACTCACAACCATCTGTAACTCCTGCACCGGGGGATCCAATATCCTCTTCTGGCCTCTCAGAGTACCAGGCACACAAGGTGGTACACAGAAAATAAATGAAGAAACCTTAAAACAAAAAAAAAAAAAGGAAAGGAAGAAAAGACAGAGAGGACGGCTTGCGTGTCTTCCTTTAGGTCTTTCTTCGCAGCCCAGACGAAGCACGGGGCACCAGACAGAACGACGGCGAGAGGGTGGGCAGAGTAGCGTCCTCCGGCGGAGAGCACTGCTACCACCCAATATTTGGAAGTTTCTTGATCATTTACAAACAGGGTTCAAATTCCTTGTCGTGTCCAGGTGGATTCCACTCCCAGAGCTCAGCAAAAGCTCTCAGCCTGGCAGCCTCGCGCAGGTAGTGACCTCTGAAGAACACAGGGAGCAGCGGCTACGGCCAGATCCCGAAGGGGTACCGTCTCCTCAGCCACCAGCTGGACACACACAGCCCAGATGAGCCCTATTCTGCATGCTGATTAATACGAATGAGAGCCTTTGATGCAGCCATCGCCGGCGTCTACAGGAGAAGGCTCCCGCTGCAACCGACCAGGTTTAACGAAGCCATGATGAAAGCTCTACACAGGTCTCTAACACACATGCTCTGGAGGGAGGCTGAGAGGGGCTTTTCAGCGCTGCCAGGTGCGTAAGGCCTTGGGTTCTGCGGGAGGGGAGGGGGAGGGGTGGCAATCTGTTCTTCTGGGCTGGAAGTTCTGCTCAGGAGGGACAGCAGGGAGGACAGCACGGCCAACAGGACAGGTGCAGCAAAAACACAGCAAATTGATAATCTTCACCTCTGACTCAGAGCAGCTGATACAGTGCTTAACCAGCTACAGATGACATAAAGGTTTTGGAAAAACGTCAGCTATCTAAATGAAAGTATAAAATCCAACGTGGCCGCTAATAAACCTCCTTTTCTCCTTTGTAACTTGGCTTTTTAAAGGACACATGGCTAGATCTGTTTTGTAGCACAGACGGTGACTATGATTTCCATAAGCTAAGGAGAGAAGTGACTCCTGCAGGTAAGCTGTCCTCTGACTTCCACACAGGCACTGTGGCACCTGCCCTCCAAGACACCCCAGAATAAATGAGAATGTAAAGGTCCCTTTAACAAAGTAGTATACTTAAAGAGGCTCATGGCTAACACACCATTATGGGAGGGACCGGTAGGTCTCAGGAAGTCCATACATTCAGAAATGAGCTCAAGTGGGATCGGAGAGCTTCTGGCTGCTTCCGCAGGAACCTGGGAAACCAATTCCAGTCTACAGAAAGGAGTTCTTCCCCCTACCTCTGGCAGAAGGGACGCATGGCACCTGTGGTGCCCATCAGCCGACCAGAGCTCAAGGCCTCCAGGTTCGCTTAGCCTCTACTCACAGGTACTTATTACACAGTTCCAAGTCCAGCCTAGCCTCCCCTCCCCACAGCTCCTCCTCCTAACCCCCTGTCTTAGTCAGGGTTTCTATTCCTGCACAACATCATGACCAAGAAGCAGGTTGGGGAGGAAAGGGTTTATTCAGCTTACACTTCTGCATTGCAGTTCATCACTAAAGGAAGTCAGGACTGGAACTCAAGCAGGTTAGGAAGCAGAAGCTGATGCAGAGGCCATGGAGGGATGTTTCTTACTGGCTTGCTTTCCCTGGCTTGCTCAGCCTGCTCTCTTATAGAACCCAAGAGCACCAGTCCAAAGGTGGTACCACCCACAAGGGGCCCTCCCCACTTGATCACTAATTGAGAAAATGCCCCACAGCTGGATCTCATGGAGGCACTTCCCCAACTGAAGCTCCTTTCTCTGTGATAACTCCAGCCTGTGTCAAGTTGACACACAAAACTAGCCAGCACCCCCCCATCCTGCCTATTCTCCCTCTCTCTCTCCTTCTCCCTCTCCCCCCCTCTCTCCCTCCCTCCCTCCCTCTCTCTCTCTCTCTCTCTCTCTCTCTCTCTCTCTCTCTCTCTCTCTCTCTCTCTCTCTCTCCTAGCCTTCAGGAATTCTTCTAAACATGTGGTCCAAAAAAGTAAATAACCGTTCTTCCCCCCATTACCCCCTGTGGTGGTTTGAATGACAATGGCCCCATAGGCTCACACGGAGTGGCACTATTAGGAGGTGTGGCTTTGTTGCAGAAAGTACATCAATGGGGGTGGGCTTTGAGGTTTCAAAAGTGAAGACCAATGTGTCCATCTTCCTGCTGCCTGTGGATCCAGCTATCTCTGCAGCACCATGTCTGCTTGCATGGGGCTGTCATGATGATAATGGACTGAACCTCTGAGGTGTAAGCCGGCCCCAGTGAAATGTTGTCCTTGGTCATGGTCTTCTCACAGCAACAGAAAGCCACCTATGTGTCAGAAGTTGGCATGAGGGACTTGAGTTGGTATTGCTGTGATAGGCAAGGAAATGTTTTCCCTGGAAGAATATGGGACACTTTGGGACTTTGAATTAGAAAAGCCTCGGGACTCTTTAAGCTGGGCTTACTGGGCCATGCTAGCAGAAGTGTGGAAGACAGTGGGGCTGAGGGCGGTTTGAACTGTGGGGGCCCTGCTCAAGGGGTTTCAGAGGAGAATAATATTAGTTAATGTGTGGCCTAGAGATTGTTCCTGTGATATTTTGGTAAAGAATGTAGCTGTTTTCTGCCCTTGTCCAAAAAAAAAAAAAAAAAAAAATCTGCCTGGGGCTAAGTCAAAGAGCAGTGGGTTAACAGCCTTCGTGGAGTACATTTCCGATCAAGTAAGCTGACTGTTGTGCGCCTACCAGTTCGCGCTCCAATGCAGGTTCATAATGGGAAGGGCAATCGGAGCAAGGCAACCACACCTGTACGCTGGGGGGAGAGAAGGCGCACGGGAAGAGTGAACAGGTTAAAGGCAAGCCTGATGCTGAGTAGAGGGAAGGGAGCAGTGACCTCAGAGCAAAACCCCAGCCAAGCTGCCGACTTGAGAAAAGGAATTAAAGAGAAGCTTTGGGTACGGTGAGGCAGTCCTGAAATCCTAACAGGTGAAAGGCAGAGACAGGTAGATCTAAGTTCAAGGCCAGCCTGGTCTACAGAGCCAGTTTCAGAACAGAACTGCCAATCTTAGGCAGCAAAGGAAACCATCGAAGAAAGCAAGCTAATGAAAGTGTATGGAGCGAGGGGGCCGCGCTCCGGCTCCAGCAGGCAGCAGAGCTCCGCAGCCTTGGTCAGATGGTTTTAGCTTTAGCTTTAGAGTCAGTGATACAAGAAAGGGATTATGGAGTTTCCACCTAGGGTAAGGAAGCCGGGGGTGGGGGGTGGGGGGTAGGGTTGGGGGGTGGGGGGGGAGTTTCCACTTAGGGTAAGGAAGCTGGGGGCGGGCAGGCATTGCCAGGGGCACATGTGTCCCTGCGTGGAGACCTAGACAGGCCACTGTGTGAAGCTGTGAAGGTGAAGCCTGGGTTGTGTGGAGACCCAGGAAAGGTGGGATGCCTGCCAAGGAGAGCTGCTAATGGGGAGTGGAACCAGCCCAAGAGAGAGAAGTGTGCTGCAGTCAGCGGAGATGACAGGAGTGGGAGATCTGAAGAGTGTTTGACATCAGACGTGGAGATGTGGCTTATGCCCAGCTGGTTTCTGGTTTTGTTTTGGTCCAGCATTTCCTCACTAGGTTGCTTTCCCTCCCTCTGGAACGCTAACATATATCCTGTGCCACTGTAAGTTGGAAGTATGTGATCTGCCTTTTGATTGGATTTTAGAGAGGACTACAGTAGGGGATTGCATGAGTCTCAGAAGAGACTTTGAACTTTGGACTTTTAGACTGGGTTCAGACTGATAGACTATGGGGGCTTTGGAAGTTGGACTGTGATATGGCTACCAGCCCATGCGGGGGCAGGGAGTGGAATATGGTGGTTTGAATGGAAACAGCCCTCACAGGCTGAGGGAATAGCACTCTTGGGAGGTGTGGCCTGTGGGAGCAGGTGCCAGTGAGCTCTGAGGGTTCCACAGCCCATGCCAAGCACTGTGTCTCTCTTCCCGCTGTCTATGGATCCCGATGTAGAACTCTCAGATACTTCTTCAGTTCTTGTATGCCACCATGCTGCCTGTCATGCTGATAGTGGACTAAACCACTGTAAGCCAGCCCCCAAGTACATGCTGTCGTTTATAAGAGTTGCACCACACCCCCTTCAAAGAAAGCTGGGGCTGATTGACTTGAACTTCAAATTCTGAGAGTGTTAAACAGCTAGTAAAGAAGTGAAAGAGAACGAGAGAGAGAGAGAGAGATTGTGAGAGGAAACAGTTCAGTAGGAGTAGTCTTACCTAGCATGCATGAAGCCCTGAGTTTTTGGGGGGACTTTTTGTTTGTTTTTTGAAACAAAGTTTTTCTATGTAGCCTGGCTGTTCTGGAACTTACTCTGTAGACCAGGCTATCCTCAAACAGAGATCTGTCTACTTCTGCTCCCTGAATGCTGGAATTAAACATGTACCACCATGTCTGCCAAAGCCTTGGGTCTGGTCCCAGCCCTGCGTAAACCGGATGTGGTGGCTTATACTGCACTCCTAGTATTTGAGACCCTGCTGTAACAGCAGCAACGACGAGGGGCAACCCAAGGCTACACACTTTACAGCCCTTGCTTCGTCACACCGCCCCTCGCATCTGTGAAGCAGGTAAGCACTAGATTGGGTACACAATGGCTTTGGAGTTTCCTAGTCTCCAGCCATCTGAAAATGGCCCCAGAACAAAGGCAATTAAAGACGTCCAGCTGGGCGGGGTGGCATAAATCTAAAATCTCAGTACTTAAGAGGCTGAGACAGGAAGGCTGAAAGTTTGAGGGTAGCCTGGGCTACATGGCAAGATCCTGTCTCAATTTTAAAAAAGAGAGAAATGCAAAAACAAAAGACAAACAAAAGATGAATAATCAAATGCATTTCCCAAAATGCTTAGAAAGAATCATCCTTGACACAGCCATACACTCCAACAACCCCACTTTAATGTTTTCACCTGTACTCGTCAGCGCCGACCTCGGGGTCAGGCATTTGTCAGTTAATGACCTGTTGGACTAATGGCCTTAAGCTGTGCCCTGGGCACACAACTCCAGCAGGTCATTAGCAGCCAGGAGGGCTCTCCCCAGCCACTGTTGCTAAGTAAATAAAATCTGCTCCTGGGCTTAGCTCTATAAGCCAAGTTCAGCTGTAGTGATGTTTTTTTTTTTCCTTGAGTGTTTCCAACTCTAATAGAGTTAAGGAAACAATGGAACTGCAAAGACAAAATTTATATCAATGCAATTGAGCCATTAATGAAAAATTGTTCTCATTGATGCTTTGAATCCTCTGAGGATTTCTTTTTCATGTTGGTAGAATAGAGCAGGAATCTAATTACAAATGTACTGCAGTTTGGAATTACACCTGCAAGTCAGTTGATTGGAGCTAATACCATACTTTTCTAACAACAAGGTTATACAGAGTAGAAATGCCATGTTCTTGCAATTAAAAAAAGATGATTAGAAAACAAACTCTTTTTTTTAATTGCAAAAAGGAAGTAGAAACATTTTATGACAGAATTGAAGACTTACGTGGAAAATACTTCTGATAAAATTGTAGAAAATATAGAATAACATGTTAAAATAGAAGATTATCATGGAAAAATTACACAGATAAAATAGTAGGCATAGAAATATTTCTAAGTTGATTGAAAGTGAAATTATAAACATTTTCTGAAAAAATTGAAGATTTACATGAAAAATATTTCTGTTAGTCTATGTCTTTTTATTGGGAAATTGAGTCCATTGATGTTAAGAGATATTAAGGAATAGTGATTGTTGCTTTCTGTTATTTTTGATGTTTGTATGGTTACTTTCTTTTGGGTTTGTTGGAAGATTACTTTCTTGCTTTTTCTAGGATGTAGTTACCCTCCTTGTGTTGACATTTTCTAACTATTATCCTTTGTAGGGCTGGATTTGTGGAAAAATATTGTGCAAATTTGGTTTCGTCATGGAATATCTTGGTTTCTCCATCTATGGTGACTGAGAGTTTTGCTGGGTATAGTAGCCTGGGCTGGCATTTGTGTTCTCTTAGGGTCTGTATGACATCTGTCCAGGATCTTCTAGCTTTCATTGTCTCTGGTGAGAAGTCTGGTGTGATTCTGATAGGTCTGCCTTTATATGTTACTTAACCCTTTTTCCCTTACTGCTTTTAATATTCTTTGTTTAGTGCAATTGGTGTTTTGATTATTATGTGATGGGAGGAATTTCTGTTCTGGTCCAGTCTGTTTGGAGTTCTGTAGGCTTCTTGTATGTTCATGGGTTATCTCTTTCTTTAGGTTAGGGAAATTTTCTTCTATAATTTTGTTGAAGATATTTACTGGCCCTTTAAGTTGTAAATCTTCACTTTCTTCTATACCTATAATCCTTATGTTTGATCTTCTCATTGTGTCCTGGATTTCCTGGATGTTTTGGGTTACAAGCTTTTTGCTTTTTGTGTTTTCTTTGACTGTTGATTCAATGCTTTCTATGGTATCTTCAGCACCTGAGATTGTTTATTCTATCTCTTGTATTCTGTTGGTGATGCTTGCATCCATGGCCCCTGATTTCTTTCCAAGGTTTTCTATCTCCAGAGTTGTCTCCTTTTGTGATTTCTTTATTGTTTCTACTTCCATTTTTAGATCCTGGATGGTTTTGTACAGTTCCTTTACTTGTTTGTTTGTGTTTTCCTGTAGGTCTTTAAGGGATTTTTGTGTTTCCTCTTTAAGGGCTTCTGCCTGTTGACCCATGTTCTCCTATATTTCTTTAAGGAATTTTTGTGTTTTTTCTTTAAGGGCTTTTACCTGTTGTTTGTTGTTCTCCTGTATTTCTTTAAAGGAGTTATTTAAGTCCATCTTGAAGCCCTCTATCAGCATAATGAGGTACAATTTTAAATCCAACTCTTGCTTTTCCGGTGTGTTGGGGTATCTGGGTCTTGCTGTGGTGGGATGAATGGGTCCTCATGTTGCTAAGCAGCCTTGGTTTCTGTTGGTTGGGTTCTTGCACTTACCTTTCACTATCTGGTTATCTCTGCTGTTAGTTGGTCTTGCTGTCTCTGGCTGGAGCTTGTCCCTCCTGTGGGCCTGTAAGCCTGTGTCCATACTCCTGGGAGACCAACTCTCTTCTGGCAGGGTCTGTGCACAGAAGGCTGTGGAGCTGCCTCGCTCCCTGGTGTAAATGGCACCTGGAAGGCTCCTGTCCCAGTTGCTCCACTGATCGTATGCTCTGGGTGCTCCTAGCTGTTCCCGTCCAGAGAGATATTGGAGAGACAGTAGAGATCTCACCCCCATGTTCATAAGTTGTGGACAGAACAACTGTGGTGGGCTGTGCACAGAAGGCTGTGGCAACACCTGGCTCCCTGGTGCAAATGGCAGCAGGAAGATTCCTGTCCCAGCTGCTCCACTGATCCTATGCCCCATGCATTCCTAGTTATTCCCCTCCAGAGAGAAGGTGGAGATCTCACCTCTGCACTCAGAAGTGAAAGCGCTGCTGGGAGATCACTCTCTCCTGGTACGCTGTACACAGAAGGCTGTGGAGCCGCCTGGCTCCCTGGTGCGAATGGCAGCCGGAAGACACAAAACTTTTAGAATAATATTTGCAACTAAATAAGGTAGGGAAAGAACCAGACAGTAAAATGGTTCAATTATCTTAAATGTTGACAGTTAAAGAAAAAACTTGGCTTACTAAGAGGATGAGGGTATATATACACATCTTTGGCCCTATCACCGCCTCTTTACTTTTAAAAAAGTTTTGAGATAGGCTGGTCTCATGCAGACCAGGCAGGCTTCAAGCTTGTTATGCAGTGCATAACCTTACACTCAGGATCTTCCCTTGTTTCTATTTCCTAAGCGTGAGGATCACAGTGCTGGAGGAGAGAGTGAGCACCTGTCTCACTTACCTGTGGATCCCACGAGTTACAACAATGTCTGACAAGACATGCAATACTGGCATCAGTGCAATACTGGCATCATTGCTATGGGAGTAGCCAACAACTTGCTGACTGGATCCCACTCCTGTCAGTGTTAACAGAGTCAACAACCTGTGGCTACACAGTCCATTAGACCTAGGGGAGAACCTAAGTCTATTATGCTGTTTTGTATTAGAATGACTCTAAATGACTTCTCACTATTCCCATAGATAGCACATCTCTTATCCATCATCAGAAAGCCCTTTCTAACCAGTCAACATCCAGACAATATGAGACTGTAGTGTGCTCAGCCCTAAATGTGATGTATAAATCCTAACTCTTCCCTAAGACTCCGGGAACTTTGGGGGGATGGTGGCTGGACAGACTGCAAAGATGACTTCAAGGAAATGATGCCTTCCAGACACAACAGGGCAGCTGTGCCGACATGGTAAGTCAAACAAAATCCCAGCATAAATGTTGGGCAACATGGGCACAAAAATCCCACCACTAGTGGGGAAGCTACTGGCATTTGAAAACTTCTGGGAGAGGGAGCACCAGCTTCCTTTAAAGCTGGTTGGTCAAACACACACCAGGGCAATCCACTCTCATGTCTACAAATGATTGCATAACACAAACTAGACTTGGTGTGGAACAGGGGATACAACTCAATGTTGGGTGGGCAGGAGGGTTGAGGTAAAGAGGATGGATATGGAAAAGAAAATTGGATGAGGGGGTTAAATATGATAAAAAATATATTGTATGAAAAATTTAAAGAACTAAAAAAATTATAAAAAAAATCAAATCAAGTATCAGGCCTAATGATCTATACTTTTAATTTTAGCACTTAGGATGCAGAGGCAACGAATAATTATTTTATGTATTATTATTAGTGCATGTGTGCATGATGTAGAAGGTATACGTATGTGTGCACCACGGCATATGTATGGCACCCAGAGGACAAAGTTGCAGAATTAGTTAATGGGTCGAGGTTGAATTGTTCCTAACTCTTGTGGCTTGCAGCCATCTTGTCTCAAAAAATAAGAAAAAGATTACTATAGCCAGTGCAGACAACCTTGGATGCAGACTCGGCTCAACACATTTAAAAATTTGTGCTTCTGAAGAATTCAGGCATTTATTTTGTTTCATGAGGGTATGATGGTTTGTATATGCTTGGCCCAGGGAGTGGCACCATTAGGAGGTGTGGCCTTGTTGGAGTAGGTGTGTCACTGTGGGCGTGGGCTTAAGACCCTCACCCTAGCTTCTTGGAAGCCAGTCTTCCACCAGCAGCCTTCAGGTGAAGATGGAGAACCCAGCTCTGCCTGCACCACGCCTGCCTGGACGCTGCCCTGCTCTCATTGACGACAGTGGACTGAACCCACCTGTAAGCCAGCTCTAATTAAATGCTGTCCTTCTAAGACTTGCCTTGGTCATGGTGTCTGCTCACAGCAGTTAAACACTAACTAAGACAAGGGTGTTCTGAGTTCAAGCTTTTTGCCTCTTCTATTTTGTTGTCAGATTTCTAGTTGGTCAGACCCAGAAAAAAACATTCACTTTACATGATGGCATGTGACCTTACTATGCTGAAATACTATATGACATTGCTGTCACTCGAGGTTTTAATGAGATAATACATCTTAAAAGACATGATATTAGTTTGTTTTCTAGTTTTTTAGTATACTTTACATATACTAATATTTAACAATTTATTACTTTAAAAAATCAAGGAAGCAGACTCAGAAAGTGAAGTCTATGTAATATGATCTATGTTTGCACATGATAAGGAAAAAGCAGGAGAATATAATTTGTTTTGGAATTCTAAAGTATTTTCATGATGGTTTTTTGACTTCTTTGTTTCGTTGACATAGAGAAGGCCTCTTGTTATGTAACAACCGACTTCCCTTTTGTCCCTACATACTCTGGCCATGGATATCTACACACAAGTAGGTTATATGCAGGGCAAAATAGTCATTTTGGGTGTCAAACTAAAGAGGCTAAAGATAGTAATGCAGTAACTGCTGAGTGTGGTGGCCCGTGCCCACAATCCTCAGTTGGTGGAGGGATGGGGTCGAGAGTTCAAGGCCAACTTCAGGCACAAAGCAAGTTCGAAGAGAGCTTAGGCTCCTCGAGACAATGTCTCCCCAAAGCACCCCAGCCCCAATAAATAGTCTCTCTAAGTGACAGATGCTAGCAAAGGTATAAACACATTACCATTATACCCATTTTATGCCCTGGATCCTGAACACTGAGGACAAAGTCCAGAGCCTGCAAGCACTCCATACAATTGACCTAGATCTCAAAACGCCTTAAAAATGCCTATATTAAATGTCTATGAAAGGGGAAGAGGAAACCTTAAGTTCATATAATATAGTATGTCTTTAAGTTAGAACGTAAACCTAATGTTAACAGATAGGACAAACAAACTAAAAACCCCAAAGGCAGCCTGTTTACCATAGGCCGAGGAGACGGCCTGGTCAGGAAGTGTCTGCCACGCACAGATGAGGCTTGCTCTCCTGCACCCATGTAAACCCCGGTGTGGCTGAGCCTTCCTGTAACCCCGGCATAGGCACAGGGGAGGTGTAGGCAGGAGGCTCCCTGCGGCTTGATGGCTAGCCAGTGGGGTCAATCCCCAGGGTCCAGATTCAGGGGAGACCCAGGGGAGACCCTGCCTCCAAGCACTGAGTGGACACTGGGCCTGCTGGTGCATGTCTTTAATTCCAGCATTCAGGAGGAGGCAGAGCCAGGCAGTAAAAGCCAGCCTGTTCGTAAGGCATGCCCCAGTTCCGTGAGGGAGACAGTGAGACTCTGTCTGGAAGGAAGGAAGGAAGGAAGGAAGGAACAATTGAAGAGGACACTGACATTACCTGCTGGCCTTTATATGTAAATGCACATGCTATCCTCACACCCACATGAATGCACACCTAAATAAATACACATATACATACAAATACACATGCACACAAACATATAAAAAGAGGTTTATATTCATAAATTGAACATATTTACACAAACAAAAGCCTTCCTTGTAAACAGCATATTTATGCCTGTAGGAAGACAAAATTAACATAAGGAGATCTATCACTTATAAGGAGTACATCTGTGCTGACAGTTACTTAGGAATGTAAGTCACTGATGCTTAATACAATAGCCCCAAGAGTGACATCATAATCATGCTCTTGGGTGTCAGATAGGATCAGCCTAATTCCCAGTCTCTCATCTGATGAATAGCAATAGGCCCATTTAATAAAAATGAGTGGTGTGTGTGTGTGTGTCTGTGTGGTGTGAGCGTGCACGTGCAGCAATGTAAATTTATTTCTTTAAGTGCTAGGCTTATCACTATAAAATAACCCTCTTTGAAAAAAAAAAAGCAGTGACAAGTAGTCCCTAAATAAAATAGTCTCATTTGCATTTTGGCATATTCTTAAAAATCCAAATCCAGCCTATAAAAATACCAAAGAAAACCTGTAACGGTTTTCTAAGTGATAAGTTCTAGCCACTGGAGAGAGATGGCTCAGCAGTTTGGAGATCTTATTATCCTTGCAGAGGACGCTGGCTCGGGTCCCACATCCGCATGGCAGTTCATAACCACTGCAAGCCAGCTTCAGAGGATGTGATGCCCGCTTCTCGTCTCCAAGGGCTCTTGCATGCACATGGTAGATAGACACTCACATAAGTTCACACATTACACATATTTTTTTTGAAAAAAAATATTTGTACATCATAGTGGTTTTCTATTTTATGGCCCTCCCTCTAAATATTTAATATGTCTCTAATAATTTGATGCTCAAAACTAGAAATTTAGATTCAGGAATGGGCACATGATCAGAGCATTATAGCATATTCTACATGAATAACTATGTCAGTAGCACGAGGGAACTGAAGACTTAGAAAGCCCGAAGTGTTTTTAGTCTAGGTCTTCAGATAACAGAGTACTAGAGCACAAAGGCCACAGCGAGTGGGGGAACAGCCACTCCTGCATTCAGTCTTGTTAATTTGGACTTTTGACTCTGTCTGTATTAAGACTATAAGACAAAAAGACTATTGTCTCACGATTAATCTGCCAATTTCTATATTTAGGAATGTTTAAAAATCTAAGGGTTACCTAAGGCAATTACCTAGAAGACCCCTAATATCTTTAGGAAAAGCCAAAGGGAGAATAATTTACTTTGCTAATTTTCCCCTTGGTAATAATAAAACAGTTCTGAATGTCGCCCATCTGCAGAAACCTTCAGTGCACAGTTTGCCCCTGGAGGGGCCCAGAGAAACGTACCACAGAGATTGTATACACACCCAGTAGCAGAAGAAAATAGAAAACTGGTAGAATGAATAAGGAATAAAATATTAAAACTACTGCAACATGCCAACTTTAATCATCAAGTTAAATATATACCCTTTTAAAAAAGCAGGCTGTCACTGTGAAGAACAGTGACATATAATAAATAGAAATTCTGTTTCATGTTCTGCCTGGTCCCTCATTATTGCAGTGTCTATTTATTTTGCCTTTGTTGACAATTTTTTTCTTATAAAAGGAAATTAAATAGAGTCTAACTATACCAAGATAATAATCATTTTTAGTGGAGAATCTGTTTAATAAAATAGGTCCTCTGTTATGAAATATTCATGTCCTTTAAATACTATTCCAAGGAAAACAGAACCAAGCATTAAGTGAAGGGCTGCTCCTGAACACAGGGAGGGTGATCAGAGTGCACTGAGCTTCACACACACTTTCCCTACTGTCTCTGCAGTTCACAACACTGACACACAATTTGGACTTCATCTGATATGCTCAAATGTGGGTTCAGAAATGCCTACGTCTGGAGGTCAATCACAGACCTCTGGACATGGCACCCTGGTCTCACAGAAAATGACCGGGTGATGCATCTTTTGGAACCAAGCCTGTAGAACCTTCTGGACCATTTGAAGAACAATGGGAAGAAGATGCACAGTATCAGGGATTCAGTTCAGCAGAACCATCAGACTCAGAGAGAGACATAGATTTGTCTAAGATGGGATTTCCTGCTGCAGGGGCTTGACACAATGCAATCGTAAGGGAGTGACGTGAGCAGAGGCTGTGGAGCTACGGGGCTCCCTCAGGGAGGTACGGGGCTCCCTCAGGGAAGGCGTCCGTCCAGGCCCTCTTATTCCTCAGGCACTGCTGTCAAACATGCCAACGGGGTCCTTTTATTTTTTTCCTGGTCTTCTCTTTGTAAATCAAGTAGTGCTGCTGAAATCCGGTGCCTAATGGAGCAGATGGTGGAGGTCTTAGGTTCTGGAACATGTGTGGTGATGCCTTTGAATGCTAAACACCACGAGCCAGATTTCACAGGCTGTGGGGCTGACTTGATTTTGATGGTAATAAAACCTCCATTTTTACTGAATTTGAACCACAGTGAAAGAAAGAGTATGTGACTGACACAAGCTAGTTAAGGGAAGAGAATGCTTTAAATCTTATGTCCACGAAGGGAAGCAGCTTAAACACTGTCTGCTTCACTACGGCAGGCTGTACTGTACACAAGCCACTGCTACACTTTCATAAGACAGCACAAAGCGGCTGGGATGACACCAACAGTTTGCCTGACTGATGTGTATGAAAGCCTGGGTTCACCCAGGACCGCAGAATAGTCCAGGGAATTCACCTGACGATGAAAGGGACACAAAGGGAAACCTGTCCGAAAGCAATGAACCTTGGTGGCTTTTCCAAGGCAAGACCATGTTGAGGCTGATTCCCTAATACAGAACTAGGTACTGTATTAGGCACTGCAGGCAGGCAGGCAGGCAGGCAGGCAGGTTGGTGCAACTGGAAAGAAGTCTGAGCCTCTTACTCTGTTGCATGAAGGGAATTCCTGTTCCCCACACAGGTAGACGAGAGATATTCACCATTATCATACTATTTTCTTTTAAAAGCACTGGATAACTTTTGGTGATTTGAATATACTTAACCCAGGAAGTGGCACTCATAGGACATGTGGTAGGTGTGGCCCTGTAGAAGGACATGAGTCACTTTGGGCGTTGGCTTTGAGGTCCTAAGCTTAAGCTCCTTTCAGGGCGGAAGAGACCCTTCTCCTAGCTGCCTGCAGAAGACAGTCTCCTGCTATGGTCTTTGGATAAGGATGTAGAACTCTCAGCTCTCCCAGCACCCTATCTGCCTGGACGCTGCCAGCCTTCCTGCTATGATGATAATGGACTGACCTCTGAACCTGTAAGCGAGCCCTGATTAAATGCTGTCCTTTATAAGGTCATGCTGTCTCTTCACAGTGATGAAACCCAAACTAAGACAATATTCATCTACATTAAAATAAGAACTCTGAAAATACTGATTATCTGAATACTAAGTATAAGAAGTCTCTACTCCTGTAAAGTACAAGAGGAGTCTGGAGAGAAGATGACTCAGCAGTTAGGAAGGCTGGCTGCTCTTTCAGAGGACCTGGGTTCAGTCTCCAGCATCTCCACAGTAACTCACAAGCATCTCTAACTCCAGGTGTCAGGGGAGCTGACATCCTTTTTGGGCTTCCACAGGCATCTGAACACATGTCCTGGCTGTCTGCAGAGGACAGTCCCCCGGGGCTGCCTGTGCACGGCGATGTGAACTCTCAGCTCTTCCTGCACCATGTCTGCCTGACGCTGCCCAGCTTACGCCCAGACATAAGCTCACCCAGGCCACACTTCTCCACCCCAGCAAGGACATTACTTACTTGCTTGCTTACTTTATTTATTTTTGAGGCAGGCTCTAGCTGGCCTGGAATCTGCTTTGTAGACCAAGCTGTTCTCCAACTCACAGAAATCTGTTTGCTCTGCCTCTCAGGTGCTGAGATAAAAGGTGTCTGCTATCACACGCAACCTAAAATAATTACTCTTGATGCATATTCACCTAGTTTAGTTTGTTTCTCAGCCATATCTAATATTGTATCACTGATACTTTTGTTTTGTCTGTACCTCCCTTCCTCCCCTCCCCCTCTCCCCCCACTTCCCTCCTCCTTCTGCTGCCTCTCTCCAACCACACCCGTTTCTTCACCAGCACTGACCATAGATGCCAGGAAAGGGCACTGGATTGTCTGGAGCTGAAGTTAGGGACAGTTATTAACTGCCACATGGAAGCTGGGTATTGACCTTGGGTCCTTTGGAAGAGCAGTCGGTGCTCCTAATCACTGAGCCAGCTCTCCAGTCCTCTATCTCCCTAAAGAATACATTTTAAGGCTAGGCATTGCTGAGATGTGATTGTGATTCCATCATTTCAGAAGCTGTGGGAAGCTCATCCCATGTTCAAGCCCCGGAACACAGATGCTTTGCTGCGGCTGGAGCTAGGCCAGTGGCCAGAAAACTCCCACAGTCCTCTGCGCCCAGGGAATCACTACAACGGTGAGGTCACACAGTGAAACTTTGTCTCAAACAAACAAAACTACAACAAAGCCTATCTACACTCACAAAGCAGTGACCTAATTAACATTCCGATGTATTTCCTTGTAGTTTTTCTTGTTGTTCATTCATTCCTTTATATTTGGGGATTCTTTTTGGAACATAGGCAAGAACTTGCTTAATATGTATTAGTTAGTTTTTAGTCTTATTTTTGCAAGCGGATATTATGATGTGGATATTTTCCTATGCTATTTAACAGTTTTCACAAAACTTTAATGCCTACATAGCATACATTTAGATCCACCACTTAACCTCTTCGTTATTGACATTTAATCTGCTAACTTTTTACTATTAAAAATAAATCTACATAGCACACATTAATTTTTTTCCATTCCAGAATATATTATTCAGACAAGTATTTTAAAATAGTTCAAAGGCTTTGAGTGGTTTTTAGTTGCCCCTCCCCCACTGCCTCACCTGCCTCTCTTTTTCTTCCTACCATCCTTGCACACGGCAGGCCGGCACTCTACCCCTGAGTGACATCCTCAGCCTGCTCTTTTATTTTGGATTTATATTTGGATTTTTATTTTAGGCCTACTCTAGAGACCTGAACTTGTGATAATCTTCCTCCCTCATCCTCTTGAGTATTTGTTTGTCTGTTTTTTCTTTTTTGAAGACAGGCCCTGGCTCTGAGGCCCAGACTGACTGACCTTGAACTCACGACCAGCCTGCCTGCCTCAGGATGCAGCCATCACACCTGTTCTTCAAAGGTGTTTCCTAGCAATAGTCTCTCTTACTTCATGTTGACACTGCCAAGATCACCATCATCAGTTTCAGTGAGTATCCACAAGGAGGAGCTGGGCAGCAGGACGCTCAGACCTCTGTGGCTTCCGGAGCCATGCATGAGAGCCCTGAGGCCGGCCATGTCGACACAGTGAGCCCTCGGTTTACCTTGGTGTTCTGGAGAAGTGCTAGTCCGTTGCAGGCATTCGCTAGAAGGAAGTCTCCGCTCAGGATAGCTATTTTGTTCCCAAACTGCATGTCTTTCAGTGGTCCATCAGAAGACTGTAATTCACTTAAGTTTACTATCCCACGATGCACCAGGAGAGCAGTATGGATAAGTTCTGTGATCTCTGCCAAACTTCTTTGACTAAAACATAAAGAAAAGGTCTGTCTGAATGCCAAGAATGCATCATGTTATGACCAGGGGCAGGACTCGTTCTCAAAAATTAAACAATGCACACGTGACTTTGGAGGAGAAGGGGTTCACTTTGTATTAAAGCTTTTAGAGGTCTCTCTGTTGATGAACTAGTCTGGGACTTCCCTGTAATCCTCCTTACTCTACCCTCTGAGTCACTGTCTCGGAGAAATGGTGGCCAGGGTGCCACCCTTCCAGTTTCACTGAGATAGCTACTCTCAATGCACAGTCTTCCTTACCTAACACCAAGATTTCTGGGAGTCATCAGTTACGCACCGGGTTAAATGTGACGACGATTGGTATAAGGCATGGGCTAACCACTTCACTACATCATCTCCTTTAGTCCTAGGTGTAAGACACGGGCTAACCACTTCACTACATCATCTCCTTTAGTCCTAAGTGGAAAGCTAGGGGGTTTTCAGAAACACGGTCTCTTTCTTCAAGGACACGTCTTCCAGACTAAGGAGTCTGCCTTTAGCAGACAACAAGACCTGGCTCAGGACTGTATTCCACGAGATGTCAGGGAGCACCTGCTTCCTTTTATACAGTGTCCTATGTTTGCACTTTTTGTATGAGAATAAAAGTATTACACAAGAGGAGGACCTGACACCTCTTCTTCTGGATTTTGGCAACAGTCCTATATACACGGCATACACATCAGTAAAAACAAATCTTAAATAATGGGCTATCTTGCAAATACTTTCTATTTTTATAAAGCCATTCCCTAAAAAGAGAAAGAAAAAAACAAACCAAAACAAAATCGGGGATGGGTAAGATCTGTGAGGAGCTAAGGGGAGTAGGCATGACCGACTCTCATTGCATGCATATATGAAATAGTCAAAGTTAAAAAAGCTAGTCTTGGTGGCACATGCCTTTAGTGCCAGCATTTGGGAGGCAGAGACAGAGAGATCTCTGTGAGCTCAAGGCCAGTCTGGTTTATAAAGCAAGTATTTATGTAGCCAGGGAGACAGAGAGACCTTATACCAAAAACACCAAAAGAACTAAAAGATGAATTTTCATAATTTCTATTGTCACATTTGACAAAAATTGCACAATGAAATTATGAAAAAGTATGGAAGTCAGAAGGCTTCTGCATCAGGTCAAGTCTCTCAGGCAGCTTAACTTAGGAAAGAAACAAACAGCCCAGCGAGCAGAGGCTGTAGGTGTTTGAATTACCCTAAGGATGCAAACGAGCAAGTATGAGCCTTTAATAAAGACATCTAGAGTAACAAACAGCATTCACTAAATACACGAGCACCGTTAAATGCTACGTCATCAGAAACAACAAGAACAGTGGTGCAGCGAGCAAGGGAAACCACCCTGCACTGTGGTCACCTCTCACAACGCACGGTCACTGGACGGCCTGTCTGCTGTTCTCCTTACAGCAGGCCCATGGAGCAGGGAGCTTAGAAAGGACGAACGTATAACCCATGGCCGCCCTGTCATGGTGGCCAACACAAGGTAAAATGTTTATTTACCTAATGAATAACAAACAGGGGAGGGGCAGCCAGGGCATCAGTGTGCACCCGTGGCACCACCCCCTCCCAGGCTCTATCCCCCGCTCTCAGCCTTACTTCTAAGCACCATGGGCAGAAACTTTTATGAGACATTATATAAAAAAGATTGCCTTTTAAAAAAAATCAAGACCGCCCCTCTCCCTGCTCCCTCTGGACAGGGTTACACTATATAAGCTTGGCTGTCCTGGAAAATATGTAGACTAGGCTGTCCTCAAACCCACAGAGCTCAATCCTTCACTGCCTCCTCAGTGCTGGGATTGCTATCCCCAATGTGTTTTGTTTTTCTCATATTTATTCTTCACTATCTGTATATATGTGTGTCTATGTGTCTATTTTGTGAGTGCAGACATCTGTGGAGTCCAGAAGAGGGCGCCAGATCCCCTGGCGCTGCAGTCACAGTTGCTTGTGAGGCCGCCACTGAGCCAACGCCAGGTCCCTTGGAAGAGCATAGGTGCTTTTATCTGCTTAGCTGTCTCTCCAGTCCCAGGCTTGCCTATTTTTGTTCAAAGCAAGTGGGAAAGTTAGTCAGGTTTCCCCCAAATCCTTTTATTAAAACCCAATCAACAGATTGATCCTAATCAACAACAGCTTGAAAATATTTTCCTTTTGCCTGCTTCACAAGACAGCCCAGTGGTGAGCTCTCCACTAGATCCCTCGGTTTTTATCCTTTGTTTCTAGTTAACCCCCTCTCCACCCCTGCCCTGTGCTGGTGACTGAGCCCAGGACCTGGGGATCCCAAACAAATGCACCACCATGAGCTACGCTCTCCAGCAACTCAACTTGTTTTCTGAGATAAGTAAGCACTGCAGTCCTTAAAGCTGCTCCTTAAAGCTTATGTTTAACCCAATCGATTCCTAAGAGATATAGTCAATACAAAAATTGTGCCAAAAATGGCAAAAACGGTTTACGTACATCTTTCTGCACTCTTGTTTTTTTTTTGTTTTTTTTTTTTTTACAACTAATATTATTCTCTTGGAGATGGTTCCTCATTCTTTACTGGCAGAGAAACTCCTTGCTCATTTAACATATCCAGAGATATGACAAACACTTCTGCTACTTTTGGGAGTCACTGGTACATTTTTGTTTAAAGTACTTCTTCTGATTTAGTGTGTGTGCACACATGTACACCTGGGCCATGGGATGTATAGAGGTCAAAGTTCAACTTTTGGGGAGTTGGTTCTGTCCTTCTAGCTTCTGTTTGCTTGTTTTTAGGCGTGGTCTCCTGTAGAGTTTCTGATTCCTGGCTTTCTCCGCGCTGGCTGGTCCCTGAACCTCCAGCCAGTCCTCCTGTCCCCACCCCCCATTTCACTGGGATTGCAGAGGCATGCCACCACGCTGGCTTTTTTTACTTGGCTTCCAGAAATTGAACTGAGGTCACTGGGCTTGCACAGTCTGAATATTTAAGTCAGCTTTAGCCAGGTGTGTTGCTGCATACCTGACGCCAGTAGAAGCAGGGGCTCTCTGAGACTGAGGCCAGACTGGCTTACACAGTCAGCTCAGGCCTGCCATGGCTACATAGTGTGCCTCTGCCTCCATAGTGATGACGACCAGGACGCCTTTCCAGAATTAACCCCTTCTGTACTTACAGGTTTTTAAAGGCAGCTCCGTAGTTCCCTAGGCCCTTGCATTTCTACATTTTAATTATCTGTCGTCTTTCATACACAGCCTAGAAAGGTTTTGTTAAATGACCAATTTGTTACTTAGCAACAGCTTTGGAAAGGCTGCAGGACTGCTATCATTGATTTCAAAGGGGGAAGCAGGGATATACACTAAAGTCAGGCTTATGGAGAGCCTGTGGTAAGTTCTCGGGGGTCAATTAACCTCCAATTATCACCTCCCAAGTACCAGGGTAACTCTATCACAGGCACACAGCTACCCCCCCCCCCCCAACGGTCGGATTGAAATGTTTTCTTTACAGAAATCTTTATATGCTTTAGACTTAAGCCTGTGTTAAAATAGTAGGACAGCCAACACATTTCACCATATGGACAGATTAGAAGACAATGGAGCTCTTTTTTCTAATTCCCTGTTTTCTTCTGTATTCTGTCTTTCCTTCCATTCCTTTGTTTCCAGAGTCTTCAAAAATATGGAGTGGTACAGTCAATATTTATGCTGTCTTCTACCTAAATGTCTACATGCTGTCATGTTTAGTTTTTAAAACTACATTTAAGAAAAAAAGCCCTTTTATTTGAGGAACTTTCAATCATGTAAGTGGAAAATACTGCACCGAGAGCCTCCTCGGCAGCTCTGGTGAAGCTCGTGAGCCCCATGCCCTCACGCTTCCGACAGTGCTCAACCTCCTTCCACAGGACTTTGAGGAAAATGCCACCCCCTATGTCATTTCCTCTGAAAAGACCACAATTGTCCTATTTTAAAAAAAAATGGCTAGTGGTGATTATGGCTGCCTGTATATAATTAATTACTTTGAGCCAATTAATACTCTATGCTGAGCACCATGTATAAAACACTTTGTGCAGGGATCGCTCAGGGGTTTAGTACATAAGCTGCTATTTCAACGACAGCTCTTTAAGGTGAGCAGCGGCAGCCCTCGGGTACAGAGGGGCGCGGCTGACAGCAGAGCCCACACAGCGGCTGCACTGCAGCTGGACGGAAGCCCAGGGCACAGGGCTCGAAAGCCTGGGCTCTTTGCATATCAATAGCAAACCCATCAAAGTCCAACACACAACCTGTACAAGACCTGGGGTCTCCCTGAAAGTAAAACGGCAGGCAAGAGTCATTAACTGAAAGTCATTTTACTTGAATCCTAAAACACTTTTTTAATTAGAAAAGGGTTTTTATAACCATGTAGGAAGAATAAATTAAAAAATTAAAAAGAAGAAGAAATAAGATTAGATTTAGATTTTAAAACTTGTTATCTGCAGGGGTGTATGTGTGTGTGTGTGTCTGTGTGTGTGTGTGTGTGTTTTCCAGTACAATGACCTGAACCCAGGACCTTGCTAATGCTAGGCAATCACTGGCTATACTGTAAACCTCTGTAGCTTTAAAATGTAAAAAAAAAATAGTACAATTGACAAATAGATATTACTTGGTGGAATGAAGAAAAAGCCAAATATATTTGAAAAATTTTGTGACAAAGATAACATTTCAAATCCTTACAGAAAAGATCGATTTTTATCTTCCTTCCTTCTATGTATCTGTCTGTCTGTCTGTCTGTCTGTCTATCTTTTTAACAAATGATGTTGGGACTACTGGCTGCCAGTTGAAGGATAAAAGATCCCTACTTCACAACCTGAATAAATTCATATTAAGATAAATTAGGGGGCTGGAGAGGTGGCTCAGAGGTTAAGAGTACTATCTACTCTTCCAAAGGTCCCAAGTTCAATTCCCAGCAACTACATGGTGGCTCACAACCATCTGTAATGGGATGGATGTCCTCTTCTGAGGACAGTGACAGTGTACTCACATACATTAAAAAAAAAATCTTAAAAAAAAAGTACAGTGGTTTAAAAAAAGAAGATGAATTAATCATCTAGATGTGAAATATAACACTATAAACTTAGGAAAAATGTTTTTAGGAAAAAAAGAATATATATATTGGAAGATATCCATGAATATTCTTCTCCTCAATGACATCTAAAGCAGTGTTCCCTCCCTTCCTCATCTTCATTCCATCACATCTAGTGTATCAGTGACTTTGCCGGGTCTATCTTGCTGGGAGAGAACCGCACCTGCTGGTGGAAAGGGGGGAAATGGAGGGACACAGTGAAATACACCAGCAGACTGCAGAGATAGCTCAGTGGTTAGGGCCATACTGCTCTCACAGAAAAACCAAGTTCCATTGACCCATAACTCCAGCTCCAAGGGACCTGATGCCCTTTTCTGGCCTGGACCATGGACACCTGTGCTCAGATGCACAAACCAACACACATGTACACATGAGCCTTAAGATTTTGCTGGGCTGGTTGTGGTGACCTCTGCCTCTGCCCCAGCACTCGAGAAGCAGAGGATCTCTCTGAGGTCTTGGCCAGTCTGATCCACACAGGAGTTCCAGCTAGCCTGGCAAACACCCCAAGACCCTAACTCAGAAACAACCCAAATCAGTGCAGTCATGAAGGACTCACGAAATTCCAACCCAGATGACAGTCATGTTGGAAAGCATTCTTAGAAAAGTCTCGCAAAATGTGACAGAATGCTGGGAAGTCATAAAGAAGATGGCAGATAAGCGTTGGTAGTTAAAAATATACAAAAATAAAAGCAGCAAAATGTAAACAAAGACTAATAAACACAGACTTGAGGTACAGTACTGGACATAACAATAAGGAAAAGACAACATAACAGCAAAATGAGAACAGCCATGACGAGTGTTCTGGAAAACACACATCGCTACTGCACTGGTGCACACTTACGTGATTCCCAACTTAGGGCCTGACCAAACTACAAGTCTGTGTGTGTGTAGTGTGTCTGTGGTGTGGTATGGGTATATGTGTGTATGTGGGGTGTATGTGTGTGTGTGTCTGTGGGGTGTGTGGTATGTGTGTGTGTCTGTGGTGGTGTGTGTGTGGGGGGTGGTGTGTGTGGTGTGTGTGTGTGTGTGGTGTGGGTGTATGTGTGTGTGTGGTGTGTGTGGTGTGTGTGTGTGTCTGTGGTGTGTGTGTGTCTGTGGTGTGGTGTGTGTATCTGTGGTGTGTGTGTGGTGTGTATAGTTTTGACAGGGTTTCAGTGGGCAATTAGGACACTATATTTTTAGGGAAACTTTCTATGTTTGTGAGTGCCTTCAAGCACCCAGTCGTCCAAATGCATAACACGGTCTGGGAGACACTAGTGAGTGAGGAGAGCACCCACCTGCCACGTGACGCCCTTCTGTGTTAGAGCGCGTGCTTTGTCTTTACTTCACAGCACATGAGCAGTGCACCACGCCATACTGTTCTCCCTTCCCCAGTGGCTGGCACAGCTAAACGCCTTTCCATCTGATTCCAGAGAGGTCCAGCTAAGCTCCTACTCAGGACTGCTGTTCAGTTCTGCTGGAGTATTTCCAGTGATGTGCCACTGGTGACATTATGAAGACATTATGAAGGCACTTCTGTTTGGCACCTGGGATATTTTGCTTGCTTATATTTATATTCTGCTTCTTTCCCCAACACCTCTGGACAAGGGAAAACAGACAGAACAAAAGAATTCCTAAGACACACGTTAAAAATATTATACTTAGAGAATTTATTACGTATACATGGGGATTTGGGCTCAAGTCCCTCAAAAAAGAGAAAGGGTTAAAAAGCAGCCATAATAGGGTGGGTGAGATAGCGCTTCTGTAACGCCAAGCTTGAAAACCCAAGTTCAGTCCCTAGGATCAATATGATGGAAGGACAGAACAGACTCCTGAATGTTGTCCTCCGATCATCACATGAGTGCCGTGTCACAGGACATAAGCACCACCACCACCGCCACTGCCACCACCACCACCAAAAACCTACCAAAATAAATAAATAAAACCAGCTATGATAAAAAGAGAAAGCCCATGCTTTCCTAAATCTATGTCAGGTAAAAAATGATCTCATTGGAAGAGAAGTGTTCTCATATACTAGCCCAGGCTAGACTTTCCATCCTTCTGTCTTAGCCTTTTATATTTATTTATTGAAGCAGGTCTGTCTACATAGCCTTGGTTACATTGGAAATCATTATGTAGACATAGCAGGCTGTCCTTGAATTTAAGAGGTCTGCCTCCCAAGTACTGGGATTAAAGGCATGCGCCCCCTCACCCCACTTGCCTTTGAGCACTTCTAATTAGGTGTCAAACATTATCTGTTTTCATAAGTAAACGGGACTCAAAAGTCCAAGAGTTTATTATAATTTAAACTGTAATAATTGGGGATACACAAGGATTTTCCTATGTTGTCATTATGTATGCTGATGTCATAATTTAGAAGATACTTTGAGGCTCTCCATGATTACAACATTCAAAATTAACCATACCTTGTTTCTAAATTTAAAAAGAATTATGACTTTAAAACCAATGCGCTAAACCCCCAATTCTAACCGTTAAAAGCACAATGCCAGCCAGGAGTAGTGGTGCAGACTTGTAATTCTCGCTCCGAGGGAGGCCAGGGCAGGCTACACGGTGCGTTTAAAGCCAGCCTGGGGAAGACCCCAGTCTTTAAAAAAGAAAAAAGACATCAGTTGGGAGCAGGGTCCACAACTCTGCATTTTGATTGGTTGTGGCTTTTCTGTAATGGTCTCCATCTGCTGCAAGAGAAGTTTCTTGTTGAGGGATGAGGACTACACTTACCAAAATATTTAAAAGAAGGAGAGAGGAGGAGGAGGAGGAGGAGGAGGAGGAGGAGGAGGAGGAGGAGGAGGAGGAGGAGGAGGAGGAGGAGGAGGAAGTACTGAGCTGTTGGCTGTGATAAGGTCCTCTCTAGGCAGTGATCAGATTCTCAGGTTAAGGGCTGAGAAGAACGACTCGTGTTCCTTCCAGCTGTGCCCACACACACAAGCCATCAAGTGGACAGAGTGACACCTGAATCCTTGCTAGAATCTCAGCACAACATAAACACACTTTGTTTAGGAGTAAGGGGACAGACAGTGGAGACCTCCAAACACACTTTTCTTCCATTTAACGTTGGGGGCTGTTTTTTGTTGTTGTTGTTGTTGTTGTTGTTGGAGACAGGGTTTCTCAGTAGCAGCCCTGGCTGTCCTTGAACTCACAGTGCTGGGTGCTGGGATTAAAGACATGCACCACTATGGCCAGCCATTTAAAGAATTTAAATGCTACTACTCACAGATGGCTAAAGACCATTTGTTGTTTTTGGGTTTTGAAGACAGTGTTCTCCGTGTAGCCTCGGCTGGCCTGAAACTCACCTGCCTCTGCCTCCCAAGCACCAGGATTAAAGGCTGTGTCACTGCTGCTCAGCTTGAAACATAATTTTTTTAAAAATCACAACTTAACACAAAAACTAGTGCTTGTCCCATCTTGATTGATTTCCAAACAAGACGCCAACACCTCGGTGTGGCTGTGCTCTGTAATTAACTCCCGCTGCACTGCCAGCCCATCGACAAAGAGGTGAACTGTCTTAGGTGGCCATGCTTGAAATAACAGAGCCGTGATGGCTCTCAGCAAGGAGGCAACATATTTATCATTCAAAATTATCGCCCCCCCGAATGTGTATTATATTTTTGAAGCACAAACAGCAGAGCCCTGCTTGGAGGTCCCTGAGCACTGTATTAACACAGTTCCCACAGGCCAGACAACTTACATCTTCAAGAATATATTCTTTAAACGTATTATCTGGGTAAGTCAAACACAAACATTATCAACACATGATTATCCTGCAGGCCAACCAGATGCTCCTTACGGGAAGAGGAAGCTAACTAACCGCATCTGGCTTCTGGAAGGAGCTGAGCTGGGCTCTCTGCTGCCAGGCAAGCGGAGCCAACCTAGCTAGGAGAGTCCCTCTCCATGTGTTGGAGTCCTTGTGGGTTTGGACATCACAAAAAGGGTTAAAAATACTCAAGACTACCAAAACGGATTAGCAGGACATCTGGGTGCTTCGGCTGTCAGCATCAGGGCAGCCCTCCGAGGGATGCCCAGCTCCACTCGGGTTATCAGATGGCCAGCTGATCAACATTACACAGACTTGCTCTGGGCAGGCTGCGCTGCACTTCCTGACATGAATCCCAATGAGAGCCCTCCGCGCTGCCACCGAACTCGCCATTTTTCACTGCTGCAGCTCCCTGGACATATGGGAATCCCTAGTGATGAGCACATAAAGCTGCCTCACTCAAGTGACGGCTCATTTCCCCCGGCTGAAGGCAGACATTAATATCCTGAGGAGATCACACCCGCCTCTCTGACCCTCATCTACCCAAGCAAAACCACTGTCCTATTTCTTCATGTAATCAGCTTTTAATGAAGAAAACCAAAACCTTGTCCCTCGCTGCAATACGGTTCTACACGAAAAGGTTATACAAATACATCAGATCTCCTGTCAAAGTTTTCCAAAATCACTGCCCCCCGCCCCACGGGAGAGCACAGCCTGTCACTCCCCCTCCTCTAGAGCTCATTCTTTCTGCTGAGGCCCCGGAGTTCTCTGCTCTGATAATTACGATTTTCTCCCCTGCGTGGCAGGTAGAGGATTAAAGAAGTGATTACAAAGAGCTCGCTGCTACTCCATTTTCATTACAAATCCCTCTAGTCCAGGGCTCATCATTTAGACATGAGTCTGCTTCAGGCACAATCAAGACTGGGAGAAATGACAGTCCAGTGGCAGCCCAGCTAACACACCAGCAAAGGATCCAAGCCACACTAGAATATGAGAAAGCCAGAAATACCGGATGAAGTGGAGCTGGCTCACACGTTAGTCTCCAAAGGGTTAACGGGGAAACGTGCGCGACCCAGATGAAGACAAGCAGACCTTCACCTGTGACTATGGAGACTGACCACAATAAAGGGGATTTGAGTCACCACTGCCATTTAGCAACGGGCCAGGTGGGCAGTGCCAGGGCTCGGCGGGTTCCAAATGGCTTCAGGAGAGGTGGGGGCTGGAGCTTGTCTGTCATGAAGGCAAGCAGGGGATAGGAGACAGGAGGGCTGCAGTGAGCCACACAGGAGGGAGGTGTCACTCTGCAACAAGAAGCTCTGACGGACGGACGGATGGACGAGAACCTCGCAGGTTCCATTTAGACTCCAAACTCTGTCCAGGTAAAGTAGGGATAGGGGACCGAAGACCTGTTTCCAGTGAAGAATGATGGGACACAGACTGTTCAGTTACATGCTTTAAGTTAGGTTATTTACTGGTTTCCAATCCATCCAGAGATCTAGAAACACAGCAGTAAATCCTGCGTGTCCCTGCATGTCTAAAGCATGCAGCAGACGCAACAGGCAAGCAGTCAGTGTTCAGCAGAGCACATGTCCACAGCCTTCATTGTCAGACATTAGGATTCATTTACCTGGTTTTCTGGTGTGGTTGTTTGTGAGTGTAATGTGTGTGCATACACATGTGAATAGGTTCTTGTGCTGTCCACTGGCTGAAATTTCTACACTATTCCTCTGAGACAGGGTCTTTCACTTAACCTGGAGCTAGAATGGTAGTCAGGAGAAGCCAGACGGCTGCTGGTCCCATGGCTCTCAGTGTGCGTGTGGGTATGCCTCTGTGTGTGTGTGTGTGTGTGTGTGTGTGTGTGTGTGTGTGTGAGAGAGAGAGAGAGAGAGAGAGAGAGAGAGAGAGAGAGAGAGAGAGTGTGTGTGTTTATGTGTGTGTGTACAGTGATCTTTTATTCCTTGGTCTTAGGAAGACTCAGAAGAAAGAGAACGCCAGTGACATGTTTTAAGAGATAAAAACTGGCAAGACCCACGTAACTGGCTATCTATGTTTCTGGGCAATAAGCTGGTGTCCGGAACCACCATCTTTACCACTACAAGCCAATGCAGAATCACGCATGTATGGCTGTATCACAGTTGCAACCTCACCTCTGAGGTAACTGAGGCAGAGCGGGCACTGGAAGTTTGAGGTCAGCTTGTTCCGGATACGAGTTTGGGGTCATCCAGGGCAATACAGCAAAAACTGTGTCTCACAAAACAAAATGATGGAGCGTGTGCACGCAAGGGCATGTATGCCAAGTGCCTTCTCTGAATGGAGGAATCGTACCAGCCTTTAAGCTGAACGATGGTGTGGACATAACACAGGGATATGAAACAGATGTCTATTTTGTCACCGTGACATTTTACAACCACTTGTCACTACAGTCTAGTTTGCCTAACGTGACATGCAGAAACAAGCCTGACATCTGTTTTGGTCTAGAAAGAATGACCAAGTTCTGTGGGTCTGGTGGAGCTGGTACTGGTAACTAAGAGGGAAATGACAACATGGCAACTTTTAAGCATGGATCATATCAAATAAGTTAGAAAAAAATAGGATGCTCAGTAGAGTTGTAAAATAACTGAAATTCCAAGAAAAATTCTTTTCCTCTACAACTGCTATTCACAAAGCAACACTAAGAGTACAGAGACGACGGTAATGCCGAGATCTGGGAAGGGAACTAAGAGAGTGCCAGGCCAGCGGTGAGGCACAGCGTCACACATTCAAAGCGAAGTACAATAGCTTACCACCCAGGACAGAAGGGACAGTTGCCTAACATCTAGACAGAGAAAGGACAGTCTGACACCCAGACAGACATCTCACTCTCTTTAGCTGCCAGGTATTCAGAGCACTAGAAAAAAGGTCACACAAACACTAGTGTATGCCCTGATTTTTAGTGACTATATGCACACAGACACACAGACACAGACACACAGACAAACATCACTTGTATACAGCAACATGGACTGGTCATTGGAAAATCATTTCTTTATCAGTATTCCAACAGTGTTCTACTTTTTTTTAAAAAATTATTTATTTATTATATGTAAATACACTGTAGCTGTCTTCAGACACACCAGAAGAGGGCATCAGATCTCATTACGGATGGTTGTGAGCCACCATGTGGTTGCTGGGACTTGAACTCAGGACCTCTGGAAGAGCAGACAGTGCTCTTAACCGCTGAGCCATCTCTCCAGCCCCGGTGTGTTCTACTTTTAATTCCACTTTCTACCTGACAAGAAGAAAAATGTCAGGGAATATTTAGAGGTACTAGTATCAGTACAGGAAAAGTCATATAGCTGGAATAGTAAAAATAAAAACTTTTAAATGGCATTTCTGAATATCTTTTAAAATATTCAGATCCCATAGAATATTCTTGCTATCATATATGAGATTTCCAGACATCAGAACTGGTCATAAAAACTGTGACTACATTCAGTGAAACCTGCTTCTCCTTAAAAAATGAAAAAATAATTGCTTTAATAAGGCATAACTTGTATATTATTTTTTTAAAAAAATTACATTTAAAGCTTATTCTTCAAAGAATTTTAAAACAATCATTTTGGGGTTATAGCTCAGTGGGAGAGCGCTTGCTTTGCACATCTGGAAGCCTGGGTTTGATCCCTAACCTCTACAGAGGTGGTGCTAGCTCAGAGTATTTACCCATGGGGCAAACCCTGCCATGCCCTGATGCTGGGACATCTCTATGCCTCTGAGCATGTAAGGTCCACCCTCAGTTAGGCTGTCCTACTCGGCTATGATTGTTGTTTTTATATATTTGGAGTTGTTACTGAAATTAATTATAGAAACAATAAAGTAAAATAGAAATGACAAAAATTTTACTGAAAAATATTATGACAAATAGGAAAACACATAACCCTCCTTCTCTCCCCTTCCTCCTCCCTTGTTTCTCTCTTTCTCCCCAAATCCAAATATAAATAAAAGACCTATTTGGTGCTTAAGAGTAAACTTAACACACACACACACACACACACACACACAACTCCATGTGAAGTATTTTTAAAATTGGATGGAGGAATTGTGTTTCTGCACTGTGTCTGTTTCCAAATTTCAAATGAATTACTTAGGAAAAAAATGTTCGGTTTGTTTATTTGCCAAAAATAATATTGTTTCTCAGGAATCACACTGCATGTGCTGCCAGTCCCTAAGTGTGAGTTCTTAACTGTATTTTTTTTTTTTTTTTTTGTATAGTGCTTCTATTAGTTACTTCCCATTGCTATGATGAAACACTACAGCCAAGGCAACTTACAGGTGAAAGGGTTTGTTTGGGGCTTACAGTTCCAGAGGGCGGGTCCATGATGACAGGGACAGCATGGCAGTGGCAGCAGACATGGTGACTGGAGCTGAAGGCTTGTATAGGAACCACGAACAGGAAGCAAAGAGGGTGAACTAGGGATGACAGGAAGCCATGAAGCCCAAAAGTCTGTCCTCTAGTGACACACTTCCTCCAGCAAGGCCATACCTCCTAATCCTCCCAAAGTATCACTCCCATCTGAGGACAAGTGTTCAAGTGCCTGAGACTACGGGAAACATGCCGTTCAAATCACCCAATGATTGCTGGTTGGATGGTTGGTATATTAATTGGTAGGGTGACTGAATGATTGGTTGACCTGATTGACTGATTTACTGATTGGCTCATTTTTCAGTTCTGGAAATGAAACCCCAGGGCCTTGAAGATGTTAGGTAAGCTCTCTCTCTACCACTGAGCTAGCTCTCTAGGCCTGTAGCTTTGTTTAGATCCAAGGAGAAACATCTACAGGATCATCACAGCCATGCCCAGAGATGTTAAGCAACAAATACAGGTTTTAATCACAATTTCATGCTATAAAGGTTCTCTTCATTTATTAATTAAGAAAAAATTATGTGTCCACACAGGTGCCAGCATGCAAACATACATCATGGCACATGTGTGGAGGTCAGCAGACAACTTTCAGGAGTCAGCTCTTTCTTTCTATCATGCAGGCCAGGGAACCGATCTCAGGTTAGTAAGTATAGGTGAATAAAGCAAGTTGCAGTAGCACAGGTAGCACAGACAGTGGTTTCTACTGGGAAACAGAGAGCACTTGCTACATGTCCATAACATGTTAAAGACAGTACCGATCGGGAAGACATATGTGAGGACAGGAGAGACGTTTAGGGGACATTGGGAACCTAACAGGTCCCAGAGGAGGCAGCAGTACAGTTCCCTCTGAAGAACGAGAACTTATTATTTATCATTTCTTTGATTTAGGGGTCACAATATATTGAACTACTATACTTGAAAATTTTTACTCAATCAGTCGATGAAATATTATTGTATTTGTGTACATATCGTATGTGTGTGGTTAGCCTGAGTAAGACAGTGAGAGTCTCAAAAAAGATGTCAAGCATACAAACAAATACGATAAAATAAAATTGTATCAGATGCCGACAAATAGGCTATTGTACGTTTAAAACAAAAAGATGACCCACCTAGGTTGTGATCTTTATAACTGCTCTACAAGTCTCCTGACCTGACAATGGTAGAAACTTTGTTTTGAATGTAGTGAAAAACAAAATGTAAATTATACCATGAAGGCAGCCCAGAGCTGGCCAGTGGTGACTACTGTGGGCACTTCCTCTCATGATGATTTCTGCAAGGGATTTCTAGAAAACAGAAGGTAAGTGGTTGTTGTCACAGCTATGTGACCCCAGTCTCATCTGTGTTGAGTGAGTAACTTATATATTATATAATAATATAATAGAATATAAAATAATATAACAATATTACAGAATTTGGTCACAGCACTGTCTAAGGACTCAAAGCTTACCCGGAGGTGGATTACAATGACAAACATCCATTCAACAAGAGAACTATGGAGAACACACGGCAGAACAGACACACTACAGTCGTAACGCTACAATGGCATTACAAAGTCAGTGGCAATTCCTGGGGAAGGCCTCTCAAGGACAGCGAAGGGCAGGCCCTGAGAAGCAGGGCTACTGTCCCTGCTCCCCACTCCATGCTCACTGTTACAGCAGGTCCTGGGGCACAGGTGAGCAGCTGGGCTCTAACAGCTCACCGTCCTGCACAGGTGAGCAGCTGCCACTCTAACAGCTCACTGTCCTGCACAGGTGAGTATCTGGGCTCTAACAGCTCACTGTCCTGCACAGGTGAGCAGCTGGGGTCTAACAGCTCACCGTCCTGCACAGGTGAGCAGCTGGGGTCTAACAGCTCACTGTCCTGCACAGGTGAGCAGCTGGGGTATAACAGCTCACTGTCCTGCACAGGTGAGTATCTGGGCTCTAACAGCTCACTGTCCTGCACAGGTGAGCAGCTGCCACTCTAACAGCTCACCTTCCTGCACAGGTGAGCAGCTGGGCTCTAACAGCTCACTGTCCTGCACAGGTGAGTATCTGGGCTCTAACAGCTCACTGTCCTGCACAGGTGAGTATCTGGGCTCTAACAGCTCACTGTCCTGCACAGGTGAGCAGCTGGGCTCTAACAGCTCACTGTCCTGCACAGGTGAGTATCTGGGCTCTAACAGCTCACTGTCCTGCACAGGTGAGTATCTGGGCTCTAACAGCTCACTGTCCTGCACAGGTGAGCAGCTGGGGTCTAACAGCTCACTGTCCTGCACAGGTGAGCAGCTGGGGTCTAACAGCTCACTGTCCTGCACAGGTGAGTATCTGGGCTCTAACAGCTCACTGTCCTACACAGGTGAGCAGCTGGGCTCTAATAGCTTACTGTCCTGCACAGGTGAGCAGCTGGGCTCTAACAGCTCACTGTCCTGCACAGGTGAGCAGCTGGGGTATAACAGCTCACTGTCTTGCACAGGTGAGCAGCTGGGGTCTAACAGCTCACTGTCCTGCACAGGTGAGTATCTGGGCTCTAACAGCTCACCTTCCTGCACAGGTGAGCAGCTGGGCTCTAACAGCTCACTGTCCTGCACAGGTGAGCAGCTGCCACTCTAACAGCTCACTGTCCTGCACAGGTGAGTATCTGGGCTCTAACAGCTCACTGTCCTGCACAGGTGAGCAGCTGGGCTCTAACAGCTCACCTTCCTGCACAGGTGAGCAGCTGGGCTCTAACAGCTCACCTTCCTGCACAGGTGAGCAGCTGGGGTCTAACAGCTCACCTTCCTGCACAGGTGAGCAGCTGGGGTATAACAGCTCACTGTCCTGCACAGGTGAGCAGCTGGGTTCTAACAGCTCACCTTCCTGCACAGGTGAGCAGCTGGGCTCTAACAGCTCACTGTCCTGCACAGGTGAGCAGCTGGGGTCTAACAGCTCACTGTCCTGCACAGGTGAGCAGCTGGGGTATAACAGCTCACTGTCTTGCACAGGTGAGCAGCTGGGGTCTAACAGCTCACTGTCCTGCACAGGTGAGTATCTGGGCTCTAATAGCTCACCTTCCTGCACAGGTGAGCAGCTGGGCTCTAACAGCTCACTGTCCTGCACAGGTGAGCAGCTGCCACTCTAACAGCTCACTGTCCTTGCAGACAATGCACAGAGCTGTGAGCTGCTCTGCAGGTTGGGCACTGCCGCAGCTGGCAAGCTGAAGTTGAAATATGGGGTGCAAGTGTGGGTGCAATCCATCCCAAGTTCATGTCTGCTCTACAGATTCCTTAACTGTTTATGAACATTGTCTCAAAGATGCTGTTCTGTTCTACCAAATTTATAATGGCTGCTGCAAGCATAAATAAATGTATCGTTAATGTTTAAAAGCAGGGAGAGGGCAAGTAATCTCTCCTCAGAGCCAAGAAGAAAAGCAAAGAGAACACAAGGGAGAGAAGCCAGGCCAGCTGCCTTCCTGGTCAGGGCTCACGCGATCTGGATAAGCTAAAGAGCAGGAGTGGCTGGGCTGCTACTATGTGCCAAAAGCCATGCGCGTGCAGAGACAAGGGAGGATGACTGCGGTCTTCTGTGTTTTGCTTCCTAAGACTACCTAAGCTAAAGGAATGAGGGCTAACAGTTGGGTCTCAGAGACAACAGAGGAAGACAGACGTACTGCCAGTTAATGATCAGCATGTCAGGCCGGCTTACCGCCTAACTTCATCAGTACACTTTTTGTCTAGATGCAAGAGCCCTGCTGTGACCTTTAAACAGAGGCTGACTTATTAATCAGTGCAGTCTCATAGAGTTAATCTAGTTTAGAAGAGATAAGAAAGGAATGAGGCTGACTCAGCCCTTTGCCTTCAAACTCGTTCTGAAGAAAAGGCTTCTTATGTGAAAATGAGGCCTTCTAGCCCATCTGGTCCCTTGCACTACAGAGAGGGCCTGGTGGTCCTAGTACCCGGGGTGGAAGGATGTCCTCAGCTACACAGCGAGGTCCAACAGTCTCACATGAGACCATGACTTTAAAAAAAATATTCAAAGAAAAAAGATTAAACACTGTACCTGTTCAGCTTTCCTTGGCCTTAAGTTTAATATAATTTAATATAAATTGGGTGGTCCCTAATTGAATTGCCCTTGTGTTGTACTCGATCACAGAAAGTGACTAAGCCAGGAGCCCTGCGAGGAGGAAAAGCTGGGGCGGCCATGCTGCCCACACTGAATAAAGGGGAGGATGTAGGGAAGTCCCTCAGCTGCCTTATGACAGCGGGCTGTTGCGCTGAAACTCCAGGAGGACCACAACTCCGTCTCCCGAGCTTTCAGTCTGGGTGGCTCGCCTCCTCTCCCCCCACTGGGATTCTCCCCAACTGCAGCGCTGAGCTGAGAGCCGCCCGCCCGTGCTACACAAGCTCAGCACTCCCGAGGCATATCGTGAGTTATACACTCCCGCAGTTAGATACTGAACATGTTAAACAGTCGATTGTGACCATTTCTCCAAATAACGTTTGACTTAGATTCTACCGAGTGCCAGTCACAGTCATCTGAGCAGAGGGAGCCTCAGCTGAGAATCTGCCTACACAAGCCCTGGCTGTGGGCAAGCCTGAAGGGTGTTTTCTTAATTAGTAATCCATGTGAGGGCCCAACTCTCTGTGGGCAGTGCCACCCCTGCAATGGCTTTTCTGGGTTCTGTAAGAGAGCAGGCTGCGCAGGCCATGAGGAAAGCTCTAGAAAGCTGTGCTCCTCCACAGTTTCTGCATCAGCAGGAATGACCCAGTAGGCAGCACCCCCACAGCTCCTGCTCAGGCTCCTGCCGCCTGCTTCCGGCACTGACTTCCTTTGATGATGAACAGTGATGCTGGAGTGTGAGTCAAAGAAACCCTTTCCTGTCCAACTTGCTTCTGGTCAACCTGCTTTGTCAAGACAACAGTAACTCTAAATAGGACATCATAAAGCCCACAAATCTAGTACAACCTACTAAACTGTCTGGGCGACCAATAACAGTAACAAAATAAATGAAAACAACTCAACTGCAAGCTAGATAGTTTCTCCTAGTTCTAAAGGCTAGAATTTCACAATCAAAAAGGCAGAAGATTTCAGCTTCTGGCAAGGGCTCCCTGGTTGCAGACTGCTCCTTCTCAAGGAGACTCTCCAGCCTTTCTTGCACACACACACACACACACACACGGCGAGAAAGATGTCTTTGTTTCTCCTCTTAGAAAGGACACCAGTCCTGTGACCTCACTCGGTCTTCATTCTTCCCTAACAGTTCTGTTTCCAAACCCAATCGTAGCCAGGTTGGGACTCTAGCATATACACTTTGAGGGGCACAATTCAGTCCATAAAGTCTACGAAGAAATAACTGTGTGAGCTTTACAGTTCTGCAATATGTCGTATCAAAAAATAATAGCTCAATACAAGGCAAAATCCAAGTACATTTAGTGGAAACAAGCATATTTTGATAAGTATCCGGTCTCTTCTCTAAAGCACAGCTTTGACAGGGTTTTATACAAATCATGAGTAAGATACAGTAATTAGGGAGTCATCTTATTGTGAGACAAAAATGCATATTACACAACTAACTTTTGATAAATGCACAACAGTTACTAAGGGCATGTGCTTAGAGCAAGAAATATCTGACCTGGATCTCTGATCTACTGTGTCTTGGCTACACAGATCTTGGCCAGATTACTTACCATCATCTCCAAGCTTTAGCCTTTACCCATGTAAAGAGGCTGCCGCCGATGGCCCTGCCTTGTAGGGCTGCTGGGAAACAGACATGAGATGACATGTGTACAGTGTTTTCAGTGTACTGATCTGTGCTCAATGCATGTGGCATAGTCTGACCACTCATGCTTGTATAGTGTGCTACGGAAGCTTAGAAAAGAGTGCTTAATACGGACGTCAGGGAGGGTTTCCTGGAACAGAGCTGTGTCCTTAGGAATAGGTAACAAGTTAGCCAGGGAAGGACAGAAGGAATGTCCTCTCTCCCCACTGAAATGTCCTGGTGAGCACAGGGCACTGCAAGGGTCTGCCACTCTAGTGCAGGAATCACCAGGCCCTCTGTGTCCTGGCCACCGGTGGCACGGTCTCTTCACAGGGCCTGCCAGCACCACCCCCTACTCTACTCACTACCTCTTACAAACCATGCCACCTTTGTCCTAAAGAGGACCAGGCCCTTGAAACCTGGCAGATCTAGTTCTTGCCCTCTGTCCTATAAACATGAAAAGAGATGGAGTTTAGCTACATGGCTAAGAGTCTGGGCTCTGAGTAAGACTCCTTGGGTTCAAACCCTAGCCCTGCTGTGTCACTTTGAGCCACCCCCTTCCCCCCATCCTGTCCCATGTGCATCACGGGCTCCTGTCGTCGGCTAAATGGGAATGACAATATCTCTTAGGACTGCTGAGAACTGAGCTAGTCCACACAGACCGATCAGAAGAGTGCCTGCCTGGTGACAGTCCTGGCTAGCACTGCTCATCCACACTAAAGGTCTAATTCTTAGACAAGACACTCCAAGACAACAGAAACTATGTTAGACAAGAAGTGTGACTGTCTGTGTGGGTAGAGAAGGAAGAGAGAATCAAAGGACAGAAAGAAGAAAATCAGTACATGCCCATTTCCTACTAGGCAGCAAAACTCAGGACTTCATCTCTATCCTGCCACTTGACAAAGACTCTGCTAAGGAGACGATACCAGCCCCTGTGCCACTGCACTCACAGGGGCTCAGAGGCATCAGGGGCCATGGACAGGACCAGGGTTCAAACCCACAACTGGGTGAACAGTAGAGTTCTCTCCACAATTATTTCTTTTCACGTCCTCAGGCCTCCATTTTCTTGGCTTGAAAATTATGTCATATTTTTGTCACTACTAGGAAGAATCTCAAGCCTTGCCTTATTTTCAAGGTCTTCTGCAAGAAGAATGAACAGGTGTGCATGTTCTAATTTTACATGCCACACACTAAGCTTTCTATTTTATAGGAAATCTGAATTATAGTATATAAGCCAAGAGTACACACTTTCCTGTTCAGAAATTTAGAACATATAATTACACAGGAGACAGTAGAAATATTATTCTCTTGAAACGTTAATTCTGTTTTTTTAAAAAAAATTACAATTAACTAGATCTTAATGTTTCCTAAAATGAAGCAGGATCCAATTTTAATCTTGAACCTAATACTTTTCATCCCCCAAATATTGTATATAATATTCTGTGCATTTTCATTACCCATGTGATTCATATTTTATTGTAATTTGGCTTGCCAGAAATCCTTTCAAAAAATATAAGATTCCTTTAATGAAAGGAAAAGACAAGAAACGGGAATAGCTGACCATCAAAATGGTGAGGATAATTTCAGGTGACCCAGGTGCAGAGACTAGGCTTAGGGCTTCACACACACACACACACACACACACACACACACACACACACACACGAACACACAAACACACACGAACACATACTCCCATGCACACACGTGCACACACGTGCACACAGACGCTTGTCAGATGTTGCCCTCTACACCGACAAGTGAACTCTAACCTTTCAGCATGTGCCGAGGAAAGCAGCTTGGCGGAGGCGGCACAGACAGATGTTAGAGTTTTAAATATACATATGTATTCCTAACCCAAGACAATCTTTTCTTTAATTACAGTTGCCTGTATAACTATTAGTGGGCTCCAGCGATGCAAGCCGTATTTGTTAGAGGCAGCATGTCAAATAGGAGTTGACAATTACAGTCTCTATCAATACATATTATGCCAGCCGGTAATGAGCCGTCCACAAAGGGCTAGCCATCCAAAATAATCATGCTGCTTTCCAGAGAAATGTCGAAGAGGTCATGGTTTATTACGCAGTGCTCATTAGATATACAGCGGCAGCATTAGCAATTTTTCCTTCATTTGTGTCTCATTGAAGGACCTGCCCCCACAAGCACAGTCAAATTAGTACACAAGGTTAAAACCATTATGCCCAGAAAAAAAAAATTAAGTTGCATTTTATTTTACAGTAATGGTGGATCAAAGGTCCTTGGAATCTATCATTTGTGAAACCATTATCTAACACTGAATATTAACAAAAGGGAGAAGAAATGTCCTGCCAGTGAGGTTCTGACAGGAACAAAGGCACACTGTCTGAAACAAGCAAACACCACATTACTTAATTAAATTACCCTAAAAAACTATTTTAAAAATAATACTAAGGTTGCGACATCAACTGACAAAAGTCACAAAATTAAAGTTAATGGTGTGGCACCAACCTATAGTTTAAAATGCCTCATTTACATCAACTTATTTTTAAGCATTCTTTACTGCCTCTGCATATAATTTGGTATTTTCTGAAGATGATCACTAGGTTTTTCTGCTTTGTGACAAGCCTGGGCCCACATTTATTGATTTTTTTAATGAATTATAATGAGAGGACAAAGATCTTATGGTTTGTGGTTACAAAGACCTGGTCAAATCTTGTAGAAGTTGCAAAACTTTAAATGGATCCTGGAGAAAACTGCGTACTGAGTTTTGGCCAATCAGCAGGTAACTGTTTGGTGGGATCTGAGCTCCCGGCTAAGCAAACAAGCACAGCCGTGACTGCAAAGAGGTTTCTAAAGAGCTGATGATGAAATGCTAAAATTCTGACAACAGTCCCTCAGACTAACGACTCATTGTTAAACTACAATAGCAGTGATCACGCACAGCTCTCTTCTGGTGAGCAGTTAACTGAGTACTTGTCAAGTGTCAGACCCCAGATAGAATCTTTATTTCAATAAAAATCCAGGACAAGAGGAACCACGGCTCGGCTCAGCTCAGCGTGGAGACGCTTGAGATGATGGGTGATGAAGTCCAATAGGTTTCAAATTTTATCAGAGAAGCCAGGAAGCCCACAGGACGGGACGGGACCTAACCAGACTGACAGAACTCAGACTATTCAATTGTAAGAAATCTCGATACAAGCAGGAAAAAACAAAACAAACCAAAAAAACATTCTCAAAGGTGGTAGCGTGGAGTCCAGCAAACAAAGCAGTTCAAACTAGTCATCCATTGTGTATTGAGAGGAGAGCACGTCCTGGCCAGGCACACATGGGCAAGTCAATTTCAGAGCCACTTGTACATCTTACTGAATAGTTTCCCACGACTGACTTGAGCTCTGTGCGTTATTTTGCTTGGTCTTCTTCACTCTGGTAAATGAATTAAGAGTACTCTTTGCATCCGTCAGCTGACAAAGCTGTAAACTATATACAACAGAACCGCTTCAGTTCTCCTACTGCTATGTCTCTATGGACCAGGTCTCAAAACACCGATAAAAGATAACCGACTCTCAAGTGAGAAAGATCAAATTCACTTTTGTTGTTGTTGTTGTTGTTGTTGTTATGGTACCTAATACAGTTCAGGTGTGGTAAGCAGCCTGCGGCACCAGAGCAGCTTTTCTCAAACTTCCAAATGCAAACACAGTGGTAGGGACCCCAACCATAAAATTATTTTCATTGCTAATTCATAGCGGTAATTTTGCTACTGTTATGAATCGTAATGTAAATATCTAATATGCAGGATATCTGAGAGGGATTCCTGTGAAAGGATTGTTCAACCCCAAAAGGGTCATGGCCCACAGGGTGAAACCCCTGCAGTAGAGAGACGGCTCAGCAGTTAAAACCAATCTGGACAGGATGTGCCCCACCTCCCAGCCTCCAGCCTGGGCAGCTCACAACCATCTGCTGCTCTAGTCCCGGAGCGCCAACACCCTCTTTGCATCCGTGGCCACCAGGCATGCACGGTGTATGTGCACATATACACATAAAATAAGAATGAACCTTAAACAAACTCACCCTGAACCTGAAGAGGTAGATCACTGGTTAAGAGCACTGGCTGCTCGTCCAGAACACTAGGGGTCAATTCCCAGTACCCACAGGGCAGCTAGCAACTGTCTGTAACTCCAGTACCAGGGAATCTGATGCCCTCTTCTGGCCTCTGTGGGCACTGCATACATATGGTGCTCAGACAAACAGTTCAGGCAAAAACTCAAATATACATAAAAACAAATAAAATCTTAAAAAAAAAATCTTGAAAAAGTTGTGGGGTTTTTGTTGTTGTTTTTTGTTTTGTTTTGTTTTTAAAGATAACAGAGCCAGGAACGGTAGCATGTCTGTAGTCCTAGTCCTTGAGAGGCAGAGGCAGGAGAATGGTTGAATTTGAGGCCAATCTGGATTGAAGACATAGATGCTCAAACACTGCCAAGCAAACACACAAACAGAAAGTACTGACGGGGCTAGTGCCGCTCTATCAATGACTCTGGTCCCTGGTCCATAGTCTCTTAAACTTATAATAGTTTAACTAATATAGACACATCTTAAAATTTTATGATAGTCAAAACAAATGCATAAGAATCACACTGGAATTTCTGAGCTCTGGCAGTGGCGAGACGGCTCATTGGCAAAGCGTCGGCTGGCAAGCCTAAGTTTGCTCTTGGGAGTCCACCTGGAGGAAGGAGGGAGCCAAGCCATGCCGTAGCCTCTGACCCACTGATCCACTTACCCAGATACACATAGGAAATAAATAAACGAAAAAAACACAAAGCTTGCTTTGAATTTTTTGTGGGTTTTTTTTGTTTTTGTTTTTTTTTTTGTTTGTTTGTTTTTTAAATTAGGGGCTGGAGAGATGGCTCAGCGGTTAAGAGAACTGACTGCTCTTCCAGAGGTCCTGAGTTCAAATCCCAGCAACCACATGGTGGCTCACAACCATCTGTGATGGGATCTGGTGCCCTCTTCTGATGTGACTGAAGACAGCAACAGTGTGCTCATATATAATAATAAATAAATCTTTGAAAGAAACTTGCTGAGATGAAGACAAGCGTTCGGGGCTTAGGAGGGTGTCCGCAGGGAACTGAGTGTGAGCGCTCCAGTGTGAACCATGGTCCTCTAGGGACTCACAGGAGCGAAGAGTTCTTAGGGATGACTTACTTCCCCTTCCAAATATACTAAGGACAGCCATTCACTACCGGGAAAGGCGTGCCTACCAATAAAAAGTTCAATTTTCTTTAATTTTATACTCATTAGTAGGCAAGCAATAGTGATTATCTCAGGGCTAGCAGATGCCCAGATTGGTAGTTATAAATATATCTAATAAAATGGAAAATCAAGTCATTATTGTTATATATAGTGCTGGTAAACAGATGGCTTGCTTGTGAGAGACGGTATCACTCTAGCCCAGGTTAGCCCAGGTCAGCTGGTGGCAATCCTTCTGCCTCAGCCTCCATGTGCTGGAATTATAGTCCTGCTCTACCATGCCTGGCCTTCTGCTCTACAAAGGGGCCAAAGAAAAACAAAAGAGGCCCCAGACTGCAGAGGCTGGGAGGTGACTGGCTCAGAGTCTACGCGGGTGGCTCGCTGGCAGTCTTCCTGCCAAGACTACTCGAGAGAGCACTACCTTCTTCAAGTTTCGTTTTTAATTGCTGTTGCTGTTGCTTGTTTCTGAGACAGGGTCTCACTCTGTAACCTTGGCTAGCCCAGACCTCACTCATGCCTTGAGCCAAGAGACCCACCATCACCTACAGGTGGCCAGCTTTTAAACCGCAGATCAGACGAGAGGGTGAAGGACAGACAGGCAGCCCATCTTCCCTTCCTTGGGAGAGGGGCAGTTTACCAAAAATCAGAAGCAAGAAACAGAACCAATTATTAAAGTCAGTTTTATTTTTTCATTTTAAACTCAATGTGAGGCGACTTTAAAGCTGCAATGTTTCTCTTAATAGGGTTTGAAACAGGAAATAGAAAATTCCCATGTGGTTATAAAACTTTTTATACCAAAAGTTCTTTGAAAGAAACAATAAAAATGACAGTGTCTTGATCCTGACATAGACATCCTATTCTCACTGAGATAGAAATGTATTACTTCTAAAAATATATGGCTTACAGGTGCACAAAAATTCCTGTTTAAATGTGATTCATACTTAATGATCTATGCTATGGGGGAAAAAAGCCAAGCCAAAACCCATGCAATTATTAACTGACCAAAGTCACAAAGATTCTAGGTTCTAAACAAATCAGAAAAGAGAAAAGCATGTTTTAGATATTTAATGTAACATTTCCCTTCCTTTCCCCTTCATGACAGTGTAAGCGCAATGGATACGGTCGGTTCAAGCCTGAAGAGCTGCAAGGAAAAGGGTGCGCACAGGCCTCCAGGGCCAGTCACGGCCTTACTGCTTCCTCAAGAACGTCCTTCCTCAATGGGCACCAAAAAGCCAGCCTTACCTCCTTCTCTGCTAGGCTGTGATCAGGCTCGACAGAGGGACAGAGGGACAGAGGGAGTGGCCCCAACAGGGCAAGGTGCTCCCTGGCTTTAGGAACCACACGAGTCCATGAAGTCTGAAAATGCAGAGCGTGACACAGGCTGCAGAATGCCACGGCATCCCCGGGCTCCACCCCCCAACCCCGTATCCCCCCACCTCATAAAATGTTCCCGAGAAAGATTCATTTTTAGCCACAGTGCTGCAGACAAGAGGAAACCGAGTGTAAGCTTTGTACCCTTGCACCGAGTCCCCTGAAAACAAGCTACTATTAAGCACTTCAGGTATGTTTATAAAAAAAAAAATTAAACTCTAGCAGTATGGGCCGGTGGGTCAAGAGGGCGTGGCAGCCTGGTGCTGAGTCCGGCCTCTGACACCAGATGCGGAAGCAGAGAACCGACCTGCAAGTTGTTCTCTGGCCTCTTCGTGCCCACACACCTCAAATACACAAACTCATGCAAAAGGCACAAACCAAGGATTAAAATCCCGAAGTCACTTCCACTCCCTGAGAACTTTGTTTTTTTTTTTTCCCCCAGCTTATTGATTTTGTTAAATTAAAACTGTTCTGGCCCACCTATAAAAAGAGATAAAAAGTAACCCTTCCCCCCTGGAAGTTTTTAATTGAAAGACAAAATTACATACAGAAATGCATTTTAAGTGCAAAGTATCCCTCTCCTGTTGCCAGAAAACAGCTAACAAAGGGGAGTTAAGTAATTTCCCAGCCATATTTTCTCCCTCTCCCTCACGGGAACACTGTCATTTGCATGGTATAAGAAGCTGTAAATTCTAAACACTTTCACATGGCCCGCTGCGAAGGGAAGTCTGCCAGCTTTCTACTGTATTGGCGAGTGTTCAAGTGATTAAGCACGGCACTGAAAAGAAGGGCTGGGAACTTGTTTTGTGTCAGTTTGTTGGTTGTCTTATGCACAGCCTCTGCAGACCCATTGCATCACTCTCTGGGATGCAGATGTAAGTGACTCCAGCCTCGGAGGAGACGCCGTGAGCACTGCAGGACACAATTATCCCTGGGCAGCCTGGAATCATGGGTACACATCATCCGAACGATGCCTTGAAATGCTGTCTCCAATGAAAGCTTGTAATACCAAAGTGTGTAGCAATGAGCGTTGAAGAACTAATGTCAAAGGACATGCGTTTTGCTGTCTAGCTACTGAAGGGATCCACTAGAATACAGCAACTGTTTAGGGCGGAAGTCTAGCTGGAGGAGAAAACTGGTTTCTACAGTAAAGACAATATTCAGGTATCAGTCTTTCACAAAAGATGAGAGCACATCTGAGCGAGGAGGGGGACGTGGCTTGCACACACAAGTTCTTATCTAAAGGTACAGCACTCCCCACTGTCCCCGCCACCCACATTCAACTCTAGACAGAAAGCTTGTCCCAGCAAGCCAACGTAATCTACAGAATACTTGAATTTATGATAATGCCGGGGGCTTCAGAGGTCACAGGGAAAGTTGGTGACATAGTTTTTACTCAGACACAACTTAGCACTGCCAAACTCAGAACATACAAAGTTGCGCTCAGCGCTAAGGATGGACGTCAAGTAAGAGTGTACGTCAGGGTACCCTAACCCAGCATCTGTCTGTGGCACTGAACAGACATGAGGTTTGTCTCTTGCTTCTCTATAATCTTAAGCAAGCTACTTCCTTTCCATTTTCCAGGGACAGTGCTTTGTTTCCAGACAGGGCTGTGAGAAGTAACAGGTGATAAGTATGAAGATCCCGGAGTAATCCTAGACTCACAGACACCTTTGTATGTGTGAGCTATAGCAGTACTTACTATATTTCTGTTTATTATAGAGAAGCGCTCAACAGCTGCTGGTTGACTCAATTAATCAATGAGCAAATGGACAAATCTAGTACCAGGATAAATGAGTCAACAAGCAGCTGTCTGAGGAGCTGAGACTGGGCCTCGCCTCCTCACCCGCTTGGGAAAGCCGCTGTTCCCAGCTGGCCCACCTCCGCTGGGACCAGCTCCTCTGGCTCTCGGTGTGCATTCATTCTCGGTAGCTTCATCAGGTCTGTTGTTTCCTGACTGGGTTCAACCACGTGAAGTCAATCTCATCATCTGTCCACTCAGTCACACTGCAGAGGCCCTGAAAAGCCCGTGTTCGCACACTTGCACCGTGGTCGTCCAGAATCGCTCAGCGTTTGAAACCTTTAAGTCTCTGGCCTCCTGTCAGGGCCTTAGTATTTCTCGGCTCACCCAGCGCATGTCTGACTCACCCTGACCTCCAGTCCTTGGCCAGGCCTCCTTCAGCTGTACCCTCACCAACACTTCCTTTCCAGCCAAACACAGGCTGTCACGTGCATCAGTTAGGTTCTTGCATTTGTCCTTTCTTAGTGGATGAAGAAATGTTCTAGGTGACACTTCCACCTCTGTGTCACTTTAGGGCTCCTGGGACATGCGGGTTGTGCTGTGGAGAAGATGTTTGATCCTGGAAGGAATGAGGTGCAGGGGAGGACTTAAGTGTACTCTACTCCACTTAAGGACGTCACAGAAACAGAACTGTGGGACTTAGATGCCAGCAACTAGGAGGGTAAAAATGCATGGTTAGGGAGAAGCAACTGGAGAACATGCCTCTACTGTCTGGCCCGCCTAGCGACAGTCTTGAGGAGGAAAAAGGAAAGCTAAGTGCATATGAGGAAGGGGTTCCCTGGATTCTGAGTCTTTTGTAAAGCTAGTTCACACTTAGCATCTGCAAGGGCCAGCTGATAAGGACTGCTCACCTTTATCTAAGCGGAGGCACAGCCAATGGAATGGGTAGATGATAGCCCCAATAGTGACTGTGGATGGAACTCCAACAGTTCACATGAGTGTGCACTGAAGTGTCAGGAAGCCTACAAGATTCAGGACCTCATTTCTTCCTGGTAGTCTGAAACAAAGACTTCCGTATTCACATTTATTCAGCAGAGTGGAGTGGACACAGAAGCAGGACTGAACTCCAGGTCAACTGCATCTAGCTGGACAGGTGCTATTGCTGGTGATGCTGCTGGTTTGAAACTCAGTATTGTCCCAACTTTATAGATGAGTAAGTTGTGCGTGACTTGTTTAAGGTTAAATAACTAATCAGGTACAGATTGGAGACAAAACCTAGGATGTCTTTTTTACAACACACTACTTACTGCTGCAGTGCTCTGGATTTGGGTTTAAAGGATCAGAGAGAGCATTAACTCATAAAACTAGTAAATACAAGCTTCCATTTTAAAAAGCTTTTGAAATGGAGTCTGGCTATGTTGCATAGGCTAAACTTGCCTCCTGCCTCAGCTTCTCAAGGGATTGATTATAAACACGTGCTGTATTATGCATCTCAAGTAATTTCAGGTTTCTGTACAGAACATTTTATGTATACCCCCAGACTGTGAGCTTTCTCCTTGATTCTGTTGTATACGTCTATACAGGATCTTAAATAAACGACTGCTATAGCTGTTTTTAAGCACCACACAACAGTTATTCAATGGTATTTAAGATGTAGAACTGGACACTGGAGACTGCATTTGCCTTTCGCCTCTTATGTGTTAGTCAACACATAACATCACCTTAAGAGAAGATTTAAAGGCTCTTAGCATCCAGAGAACCATCTATGCAGCTCAGTCTCACGGTGACGCAGTTTAGGCAGGCTGATCTATACCATGTTATTTATATATGATCAGCTAACTCTCAGGCTGCTACAGCAGCAGCTTAGCCCACCTACTCCTGGTGGTTAATTATACTTGTGTTATAAGAGGCTGGTCTTATATTGTGTTTCTCTAGACACTCTGGCAAAGCAATGGCATCTGATGTACAGAACTTTGCGCATAAAGCGCCTTCCCTTCTCGCTCAACATGTAATTGCTGCATTTGTGCATGCTGTGTAAGTTGAAAATAACAATAAAAAGTTAATGAAGAAAATAAGTGCTGCTTGTAATGAATTAGGAATCCTGCTACATTTGTATATACATTTTATTGTAAGGAGAATACTGTCGATAAGGAATATATAATCAAACTGTACATGCTTTCTTGAAACTGCTCTGAACAATAGCAGAAGTATCTTTTGAAATCATTTACAAAAGCCCATACTAAGTTAAATTATGCATAGTCTCTTGGGACCACCATCAATAAGTCAATAAGCACTCATAGCTTGGGGAGGGGTTGGTTTTCTTAGTTTGTTTTCATTTTTCTGAGGCAGGATCTTGTTAGGTAGCCTGAGCTGGCTTCAGATTTGAAGTGATTCTCCTGCCTCAGCCTCTTGAGTTCTAGGATCATAGAACATGCTACTGCAACCAGCTTATGATTCTTAAAAGTATTCACAGATATATATTTTTTATGGCGGTTTTACTACTTGAAAACTACAAAATATACTTTTCTTTTAATTTTCAATCATTTTATGGAGAATAGCGTGGCTCCCCTGGCCCCAGGGAGTTACCGTCACTGAACCTGCCCCTTCGTTCTGTTCTTTACATGACCCCGGAGCAAACAGCATGATAACAGTCTTCAAGTACTACACGCCTCAGGGCTACTCATGAATCCAACATAAATAGTATCATCAATATTAAGTCAATAATATCATCAATATATCCCTGCTTGAGCCTCACTTCTCAGGATGCTTTTTAACTTAACCAACTCCCAAGCACAGTCGGTTTGGTTGGTTGGTATTTTTAAGTACTAGGAGAATCCTAATGTATGGGAAGAAAGTGAGGCCTCATAGGCACCGCCTATTGTTATTATAATTAGAAGTCGCCAGCTGCTACTTAATAACGTGCTAAAAAGCAAATTATAAATTCTAATATTAACAGCTGAGACCAAGTCCAACTGCCTAAATTCAAAGGTTAATATAAAAACCTCTGTCTTTTTCCAGTTCTTAAATATTCTCCATATCTGAAGAGTCGTTCATGTTGTCTTCCAACGCAACCTGACCCAGCTTCACTTAGAGGGGAGGAGTGGTAAACATCAACAAGCTAATTTTAACATGTTTTCTGGACTTGACTTACAGGTATATTAATAACACTTTAAACTTATTTGTTAATTATTATTATTGTGTGTGTGTGTGTGCATGTTATGTGTGTGTGTGTATGTGTGCATGCTATGTGTGTGTATGTGTGTGTGCATGCTATGTGTGGGTGTATGTTTGTGTGTGCATACTATGTGTGCATATGTGTGTGCATGCTTTGTGTTTGTGTGTGCATGCTATGTGTGTGTGTTTGTGTGTCATGCTGTGTGTATGTGTATGCTATGTGTGTATGTTTGTGTGTGCATGCTTTGTGTTTGTGTGTGCATGCTATGTGTGTGTGTTTGTGTGTCATGCTGTGTGTATGTGTATGCTATGTGTGTATGTTTATGTGTGCATGCTATGTGTGTGTGTGTGTGTTTGTGTGTGCATGCTATGTGTGTGTGTTTGTGTGTAATGCTATGTGTGCATATGTGTGTGCATGCTTTGTGTTTGTGTGTGCATGCTATGTGTGTGTGTGTTTGTGTGTGCATGCTATGTGTGTGTGTTTGTGTGTAATGCTATGTGTGTATATGTTGTGTGCATGCTATGTGTGTGTCCACACCATGGAACATATGTGGAAGTCAAAGGACAACTCTTCTCCTCCAGTTTCCTTGGTTCTGGGGATTGAACTCAGATCACCAGGTTTGTATGGGAAATGCCCATACCCACCAAGCTATCTCACCAGCCTTAGAATCCTTTTGGTCTGTCTATGATAAATCCTGTTCCCCCACCACCTTGTTTATGTTTTTGAGACAGGGTCTCACTCTGCAGCCTTTAGCCTGTCTAAAGATCACTATGTAGACCAGGCTGGCCTCAACTCAGAAATAGGTCTGTCTCTGCCTCCTGAGGGCTGGATTAAAAGTGTGCACTACTGTGCTTATTAATTTTTTAAGAATTGTTTATTTATTTATTGTATAGGACCTGTCTGAACTGCAGCCATGACCTGGCTGTGTAAGTGGCGAGAGTAAGCTGGGCACTAACGTAAGAACAGTCACTGCTCTCTTCTCACTCGGGACACGATGCGATCAACCGCTACAAGTCCCTGTCACTGTGACTTCCTCGCCATGATGGTTAAAACTGGGAGCTAGGAGCTAAAGCAAAAACCACAACAAAAACATCCCTTCTTTATGCTGCTTTTGGCAGAGCACTGACCTTATCACCGCAACAGGACAGGAAGTTAAGTCTCCCAGCTTGTTTAGGGTCACATAGCCAGCAGGCAATAGGATTCAGGTTCAATTTTAAAACTCAAGCAATTTATCAGCATCTATTTCTTTCCTCACTTGGCCCCATCAGGTGCTAATTCAGAAAGTTGCTTTTCTAAGCCTGGCTTCTCATTAGGAAAAGTGTATTTCTGCCTCGCAGAATTCCCAGTAGGATCCCAGGTTAGGCACTCTGAAATAGAATACAACATTTCCCAAACTTCTGCAGCGTTCTACAATATGCACTGCTGACAGCTCAAATGGCTCTGTAGTCACGCTAATTAGTAAAAAGTGTCTTTTTAGGAATTCAGAGTATATCTTATGTCCACAGTGATTCCTAAAATGGGAAAATCTTCTAAACTCCGCCTTTTACCTAGCATGCGAGCACATGCTGATCGGACTAACCTCTTGCCCAACCATCCTAGTGGCATCCATAAACTCTGGAGCACAGTCTGGGAAATGCTGGTGAGAAGAAAGCACGGAGTGAGAGCACACGAGGGTCTGAGCACAGCCGAGGCCACAGCCAGCCACGCGCTGGGGTGAAATCTCCATTATCCATCCTTTCCAAGTCTCTGCTTTTCCCTCCCAAACACGGCCCAGACCATTCCTCTAACTCTCTGGCCAATTATCTTTCTCTCTGTGCATGTGCGTGTACGAGTATGTGTGCGTGTGTGTGTGTGTGTGTGCGCGCGCGCGCGCGCGCGCGCAGCGCGCGCGCGCGTGTGAGTGTCTACCCACTCTCTCGCACTGCTGGAGAGGAAACCAAAGGCGTGGCACAGGGCTTGGGTGCTCTCCCAGCCCCAGCCCCACCCAGGCTCATCCGCCAGGCAGACACTAGCTGGCTGGATGGCTCCTTCCTCCCTCTGCTCCCTCTTCTTCCCCTTGCCTTCTATGGCGTCAGGAACGGAACTCAGGGCTTTGTGCATTCCCACGGGGCTCTCCTGCCGGCCCGTATCTACTTACCAGGACTTATACAAGGTTTGACTATCTACCCAGTGGGTCTGGAACTTATTATCCCCCTGCCTCCGCTCCTCAGTGCTGGTATTACAAGGAAGAGGCACCAAGCCTGGCCTTCACTTATTTCTTTAAAAAGTAAATTATTGCTATTATTATTATTGTGTATGTGTGTACACACAAGCCATGGTACACACGTGGAGGTCAGGGACAACATCAAGGGTTGGCTCCTTCCCTCCACATGTATGTGGATTTAAGGGATTGAACACCTTCAGGTCACAGGCTTGCACAGCAAGGACCTTTACCCACGGAACCGTCTCATCGGCCCTCCTCTAAGTTTTAAAACCATTCTCTCAGGCCAGTGAGATGGCTCGGCAGGTGAGGGTGCCTCTGCCAAGGCTGATGGTGGGAGGCCAACGCCTGGGCCCTGGAGGGCAGAAGGAGAGGACTGACTTCGGAACGTTGCCCTGGGCTGCTCTGCTGCCGTCTGGGCACCGCCCACGTCTCCATGGGTAGACCCCTGCTTACTTCCTGCCCTTCCCAGTCTCCCTTTAGCTTCTCCTTTCCACCACATCTCTTCCTTTTCCCTGTGTGAGCCTGCTCAGGACACTCACTGAGGGAAGAAGGATTTGCTGCACACTGTTCTTGGCTTGAGGATCCTGAGCTCCAGGGTCACAGGGCACTCTCTTCAATATGCGTGTGTCTCTGTCCAGTTCTTCCCTTGAAAGACTCTGGTTATATTAGGTTAAGACTTATTCCAGTGACTTCATTTTAATTTGATTACCCCTGGGGGAGGACAAAAAAGTATCTCCTAAATAAGGCCACACGGTGAGGAACTAGGGGACAAGACTGATTCAGCATATGAATCTTGGGATGACAACTGAAGCCAGTCTCTGTTCTATGAATTCTTATAGCCGTTCATGTGTCAGTTATGAGCTGAGTGCCTGTTCGGAATCCACGCCATTGTGGGCTCCAGTGGGGACTTCAGTCAGTTACTATGCCACTTCCTCTGCTTAGGGAAACACTTCCCTGTGCCTCTGACTCACCCGCTTCCCCAGAACTGAGGACCCCATGCCTATCTTCAGGGCTCACTTCCAATCTTTCTGCTCTGAGCCAAACGGTGCTTTTTCACAAAAGATTTTCTCCTTTCTTCTCCACACTCTTAATTCTCCCACAGAAGTCTGTCCACACAATTTACAGCATCTCTAACACAGTGTTACACTTGCTTTGCTTTGGTTTGAGACAGGGTCTAACTATGTAGCTATGGGCAACATACCAGTCACTATATAGCTCAGGCTGGCGTTGAACACAGCAATTCTCCTGTGGCTTCTTCCCAAGTGCTTGGATCACAGGCATGTTCTGCCGTACCTGACTTATTAGAGTTTTTTATACGTTTATGTGTTTCCTAGCTTGATGCCGACGTCTCTGGAGACAAAAATCTACAGTATTCAGTGTATACTGCCTATAAATGTAGTGCCTGACACACAGAAAGCACTTAACAGCTGTCAAGCAGGACTTTGGGGTACTGAACTTAGCAAGGCCTGAAAGGCAAAAGGGGAAGGAGGAGCGCTCAGAGACGGAGACCAGAAAGACAGCTGTTGTTAAGATCTAGACTGAAGTAGCAAAGGCCGGAAGCAGGAGTGGGAATGGACGGCCGGAGATGAGGCCTGTAGAACACGGGGGGGGGGGGGGGGGGGGGGGGGGGGGGGGGGGTGGACTCACTGGGAGGAAGTGTTTGAGGGTGAGGGCTTAGCAGACCAGTGACAGCCCAAACAGAAAGGTGCACTGCCTTAACACCGGCGGCCGTGAACAGGGTAAGCGGCCATTTACGTGTTGTGGATTTGGTTTATTGCTTATGTTAATTGGGTTCCCACGGTACAGGGGAATTTGCAAGTCTACCTGTAAGATGCACCGAGTCCCCCCCCCCCCCAGTTGGCTTTAATCTGGTGGCTAATGGCTGGGCAGGGAGACAGGCAGGACTAGTACCTCTGAGCGGTGGAAGCAGAGAGATCAGGCCTGATCTGGAGAAGCGGGAGTGCATAGACACGTAAGTGGGGGGGAGGGGGGAGCGGCCCCGGGGCCCCTCCCCCGAGGCTGGGTCGATAGCAAAGATGGACTATAGACTTGATAAAGTAAGTAATAGTTCAGGAGCATTGGAGGCTTAGCAACGTGGAGGTTTGAGAGTGGCTCAGCCATGGAGCTACTTAGGGCTTATTAAAAATAAGGTGCTGTGTGTGTGTGTGTGTGTGTGTGTGTGTGTGTGTGTGTGTGTTGGTGCTCTTCCACGGAGTGATCCAGAGAGCACAGCATCTTTGAATGGGCCTCCAGGAGCTCCACACGCATCATGGTGCAGGATTTTGATGGTAGGAAGTAGTAACACTTTGAGTTTCTATCTTTAATATGAATTATTTAACACTTGGTAAAAATATTAATTTGGAAGCCTTTTTAATTTATCTCCAAATTACTGGGGTTACATTGTTAATATAAATAGTACTTTTTCTGTGACTATATTAGATAGATTTCAGACAGATAGCCCAGCTAACTGCAAGGGAAGCTGATAAACAGCCTAGCTGGGAACTAGGGAAGAGAAGAATATGTTTGTTAAATGTGTTTCAGAAAGGAAAATGTATTCCATTTGTAGAAATTGTTTTGGGTTTTAACATGGAGTCGCCTTACATAGCTTGTGCTAGCTCTGAACTCACTATGTAGCCCAGGTTGGTCTTAAACTTGAGGTCTTACGTCCACTTTAGCTTTTGATGTTTCAGTTAGCTCACTAACATGTAAAACTTGTGACTTGCTTCTAACTGCTAGTTATAAGAGAATAATTTGAATTGGTTCTTGCAAAACAATTGAGAAAGCTGAGCCATTGGGAACTATTTCATCCAGGCCTATGGCATTGGCACTGGAAACTATTCCACGCAGGCCTACTGCATTGGCACTGGGAACTACTCCACGCAGGCCTACTGTGTCAGCACTGGGAACTATTCCATGCAGGCCTACTGCATTAACACTGGGGACTATTCCACGCAGGCCTACTGCATTGACATTGGGAACTATCTATTCCACGCAGGCCTACGGCATTGACACTGGGAACTATTTCACCCAGGCCTACGGCATTGACACTGGGAACTATTTCACACAGGCCTATTGCATTGGCACTGGGAACTATTTCACCTAAGCCTATGCATTGACACTGGGAACTATTTCACTCAGGCCTATGGCATTGACACTAGAACTATTTCACACAGGCCTATTGCATTGGCACTGGGAACTATTTCACCTAAGCCTATGCATTGACACTGGGAACTATTTCACTCAGGCCTATGGCATTGACACTAGAACTATTCCACGCAGGCCTATTGCATTGGCACTGGGAACTATTTCACCCAGGCCTACGGCATTAACACAGGGAACTATTTCACCCAGGCCTACTGCATTGACACTGGGAACTATTTCACCCAGGCCTACTGTGTTGGTTGGCACTGGGAACTATTTCACCCAGGCCTACTGTGTTGGCACTGGGAACTATTTTACCCAAGCCTACGGCATTGACACTGGGAACTATTTCACCCAGGCCTACTGTGTTGGCACTGGGAACTATTTTACCCAAGCCTACAGCATTGACACTGGGAACTATTTCACCCAGGCCTACTGTGTTGGTTGGCACTGGGAACTATTTCACCCAAGCCTACTGCATCGGCACACTTGTACTCCTAGCATGTGAGAGGCTGAGGGGGAGGATCATGAATTCAGGAGCATACTATGCTATACAGCCAGTTTCAGGCTACCCTGGACTCCACAGCAAGGCCACACTGTCTATATAATAATATTAACAGCAATGGCAACCATTTGGATTTCTTGAAATTTAATAATACTACATTTAAGTATAATATGTATTTTATTTGTAACAAAATATCTTTTGTATACAAAACAAATATATTTTATTATTAGTAAAATGGGAAGCTACAAAAGCTTTCTCATTATAGTTAGAGATATTTGCAAATTTAGTTTTAAAAAAAAAACTGTACTGGAAGCTGAGCCCAAGGACTAGAGCATCTGAGCCCAAGGACTAGAGCATCTGAGTCCAGGACTAGAGCATTTGAGTCCAGGACTAGAGCATCTGAGTCCAGGACTAGAGCATCTGAGCCCAGGACTAGAGCATCTGAGCCCAGGACTAGAGCATCTGAGCCCAGGACTAGAGCATCTGAGCCCAAGGACCAGAGCATCTGAGCCCAGGACTAGAGCATCTGAGCCCAGGACTAGAGCATCTGAGCCCAAGGACTAGAGCATCTGAGTCCAGGACTAGAGCATTTGAGTCCAGGACTAGAGCATCTGAGTCCAGGACTAGAGCATCTGAGCCCAGGACTAGAGCATCTGAGCCAGGACTAGAACATCTGAGCCCAGGACTAGAGCATCTGAGCCCAGGACTAGAGCATCTGAGCCAGGACTAGAGCATCTGAGCCCAGGACTAGAGCATCTGAGCCCAGGACTAGAGCATCTGAGCCCAGGACTAGAGCATCTGAGCCAGGACTAGAGCATCTGAGCCCAGGACTAGAGCATCTGAGCCCAGGACCAGAGCATCTGAGCCCAGGACTAGAGCATCTGAGTCCAGGACTAGAGCATCTGAGCCCAGGACTAGAGCATCTGAGCCCAGGACTAGAGCATCTGAGCCAGGACTAGAACATCTGAGCCCAGGACTAGAGCATCTGAGCCCAGGACTAGAGCATCTGAGCCCAGGACTAGAGCATCTGAGCCCAGGACTAGAGCATCTGAGCCCAGGACTAGAGCATCTGAGCCCAGGACTAGAGCATCTGAGCCAGGACTAGAGCATCTGAGCCAGGACTAGAGCATCTGAGCCCAGGACTAGAGCATCTGAGCCCAGGACCAGAGCATCTGAGCCCAGGACTAGAGCATCTGAGCCCAGGACTAGAGCATCTGAGCCCAGGACTAGAGCATCTGAGCCCAGGACTAGAGCATCTGAGCCCAAGGACCAGAGCATCTGAGCCCAGGACTAGAGCACCTGAGCCCAGGACCAGAGCATCTGAGTCCAGGACCAGAGCATCTGAGCCCAGGACTAGAGCATCTGAGCCCAGGACTAGAGCATCTGAGTCCAGGACCAGAGCATCTGAGCCCAGGACTAGAGCATCTGAGCCCAGGACTAGAGCATCTGAGCCCAGGACTAGAGCATGCTAAGTTGAGTGCTTGACCACTGACCACTGGGCTCAGATGCTTGACCACGGCCCGTTGCTGTATCTGCTATTGGCCCTATAATTAATTTTTTAAGGTTAGGGTTAACAAAATAAATTCTAAACCTGATATTGTTGGCACAAGACTTGGATACATGCTTCTAGCACATTTTTTATAAATGTGGGTCTTGTGCCTTTCCCCCAGTACACTTATTCCACTAGAGCCTAACTCCTGTCCCTCTTAGCTATTATGTGCTAAGTTTGCAGCACCAGTTATATCCTGAGGCCAAACAAAAATGATCACCTAACTCACTTTAGGTCCCTGAGGTGAATCACTGAGTTCCCATTAGCTGACATCAAAGTCAAGCTAAAGAGGAACAAAACTACCAACAATATAAACTCCAGTAGTCGGAGGTAAATTAAAAAGCTCCCAAATCAGTCCTTTCCTCAAATGTTAAATAATTCACTGTGGCACCGCAGATACAAGCCTCCAGCAAAAGTTACACTTGAATAATTAAGGAAGCAGGAGACAAACAAATTGACTTCAGTGGTACAGAAACAAATTGGTGGCCTACCAAACTCCTACACCAAATTACTTTTTACATTAGCAAGTGTGTAAAACACTAAGGTAACTGGTAAATTACTACATCAAATCTGATTACAGAAAATGACCTAGGGTTATATGTTAGGGTTATTCCTGAACATAACTGAGATCCTACACACTCAAGTAAAAACTCATCTAGATTATTTTAAAACACTTCTGGGTTTTTTTTTTTGGGGGGGGGAGGCTGGTTTTAGTTTTAGATTTTTTTTTGAGACAGGGTCTTGTTCTGTAGCTCCTCAGATGTTATTCTTCTGCCTTGATATTCTAAGCATTGGGACTGCAGGCATGTATTCCTATGTATAGTGTTCTCTGGAAAGCTTTTATGTGCCTTATACACATGTGCACATCCGGCACTTACCTCACACACATGTGCACAGCTGGCATTTACCTCACACACATGTGTACAGCTGGCATTACCTTATACACATGTGCACATCCGGCACTTACCTCACATACATGTGCACAGCTGGCATTTACCTCGCACACATGTGTACAGCTGGCATTACCTTATACACATGTGCACAGCTGGCACTTACCTCACATACATGTACACAGCTGGCATTTACCTCACACATATGTGTACAGCTGGCATTACCTTATACACATGTGCACATCCAGCACTTACCTCACATACATGTGCACAGCTGGCATTTACCTCACACACATGTGCACAGCTGGCATTTACCTCACACACATGTGCACAGCTGGTACTTACCTCACACACATGTGCACAACTGACAGTTACCTCACACACATGTGCACAGCTGGTACTTACCTCACACACTTGTGCACAGCTGACACTTACCTCACATATGTGCACAGGTGGCACTTACCTCACACATGTGCACAGATGACATTCACCTCACACACATGTGCACAGCTGGTACTTTCCTCACACACATGTGCACAGCTGGCGCTTACCTCCCACACATGTCCACAGCTAGCATTTACCTCACACACATGTGCACAGCTGGCATTTACCTCACACACATGTGCACAGCTGGTACTTACCTCACACACATGTGCACAGCTGGCACTTACCTCACACACATGTCCACAGCTGGCATTTACCTCACACACATGTGCACAGCTGGTGTTTACTCATATACACGTGCACAGACATCTGCATGCACAAGCCGACAGCTGACCAGCAGGGCAGGAAGCAGGAAGTCAGTGAGACTCCTGAGAGGACTGAGGTGTGTGAGCCATTCATTTTCCACTGTCACCAGGTTGCTAATAGCCATTCTAAACCTTTGTGTATTTTCTCTCCTAATCTGAGCTGAATTTGCTTGAGTTGTCTACAAAATATATGAGGTTAAAGTTCTGAGCTCTAACAGAGGCAGTTTGGAGGAGCTAGAAAGACATTTAAGTAGACTTTCATTTGCAAGATTCTCAAGACATTCTTACAAGAGGATCTGAGGGAACATAACAATTTAGCATCTACCCTAATGTACATGCAAGAGAAACAAACTATTTGAAAGAGAAAAGGCAGGTGAACAATGAGAGAAGAGACCTTGGCCTGACCTTCCTGCACTTGCTGTGTGTAATGTGTGAGAATGTCTCAGGGTTTAGGAATTTGTTCTCTCAAGAGTGAAGTGAGTGGGATATCCACACACATGAGTGGAGATCAGAGAACAGCTTTTTGAGAGTTGCTTCTGTCCTTCTACCTCAAAGGTCCTTGAGTAGAAAGCTCAGGTCATCAGGCTTACCAACAGGAACTTTTACTGCTGAGCCATCTCAGGGGCTCCAAACTCTATTTTTAAAAGCAATATAAACAATGGGCTTTATATATATATATGTGTGTGTGTGTGTGTGTGTGTGTGTGTGTGTGTGTGTGTGAATCAGAAAGTGACTCGGCAGTCTGGAGAGCAGTGCTGGAAGACTCACCATGAGTATATCCCGCTGACCATGTCGTAGTTCTGACACGAAGCGTTCCCAGCGCTGGGCCCCGCGGCCTTTGAAATGAGTAGTACAACCAGGCCCCGCAGCTGCAGGTTATGCCGGCTGTCATGCACAAGGGCCCTGCAACAAACACACAGAGAAGAGGGTGACACACTCTCCCAAGGCTGGGCACACCGAGCTGTAGATGGCTATAAAAACGGTCACATTTTGAAGCCCTAACAATGGGACTGTTGGCTTTAATAGAGAATTAAGGAGGAAAGACTAATGCACAAGCAGCACATTCAGAAGACGATGCTTTCTACAGTAATTCTCTGGGTGGGCCCGGCACATGGCTCCCTTCTCTTTCTGGGTCCTGCCCTGGCTAATGCCTAACTTGCACCTTTGCCTTTTATTACTGGTGCCAGGCTGGAATCCACGGCGGCCTGCACGCGCAGTAAGCTCCCCACAACCACGCTGCGCTCTAGGCTCTCCTTCAGTCATCACTGCTCTGATAGCAAAGGGATGCTGCAGCTGAGGCCCGCTTTGTAATAGACCGGCTCTGATATGGCAGACTGAGGAAGCAGGCTCCTGCGGCGCAGCTGAGGGCTCCAGCGGGCTCCAGCGGGCTCCAGCGGGCTCCAGCGGGCTCCAGCGGGCTCCAGCGGGCTCCAGCGGGCTCCAGCGGTGTGGCTGCGGGCTCCAGCGGGCTCCAGCGGGCTCCAGCGGGCTCCAGCGGTGTGGCTGCGGGCTCCAGCGGGCTCCAGCCGTGCGGCTGCGGGCTCCAGCGGGCTCCAGGTAGGTAGGCCAGTGCTCGACAAGGTCTTCAGTTATTGGCAGTGACAGGGCTCAGAGGCTGTGGCCTGGATGGAGGATGGACTGAAGCAAGCATGGGTGCCGTGAGACGCATTGGCAGCAATCTCTTCATACACTGCATTCTTTTTGTTGTTGTTTGGCAACTTATTTTTCTCATTTTTTTTTTTTTTTAACATTTTCTGTCTCCTGCTTTCCCCACTCTTCTAATGAACAGGAACACCCACAGTTATTCTACTTCACCGAGTAGTAGATCTCCAATGGAATTCCCACCCCAATGGCATCTCTTGAAACATTTGTCACAGAAAGATGAGGTAAAGAATATGAAAAAGCCGGAGAGCAAAACAAGAGAAGGCCCAAGAAGCACAGCTTCTGACCCTTCGCCATATAAGACTAGGGTTAGCAACCTAGAGGGCAGATGAATAGTTTGAGTAATGAAATGTTTCCCAGTCTCTTTAACTCCACTAACACCATGAAAACCAGCACTGGGGTCCCCAAAGGTCAATATCCATTTACAACCAACAGAGAAAATCAAGTCTGCCTTCTGGGCGTAAGACCCCCAGGATCTCAATGGACAGTGCTAACCTTACATGTTATAATCCAGGTCAGTCTTCGAGGATTCCCACCTCAGCCTTCCATGAAGGAGGGTACTCACAAGCAGAGTCATACCCAGACGCTGGCAAGATCACAGGGACTGTACGACTCCTGGGCTCTGAAGCATTTCTCCTTTGGATTAGGGATCTGCAACCAGTTTAAAATCCATGCAAATACTTCCAAATCTGAAAAACCTGAAACTGGAGTTGTTTGCGGTCCCAAGTATTTTGATAGATGGGACTCAATCTGTGTACCACAGGTATGGCTGCTGCGTGAGCGCAGGGATGCTCATGCTCTCCCTTTTATTCAGTCAAAACCTCAGTGAACAGCAATTCATGTCCAACGCTACTGAGATGTGCTCTGTCTTTGCAGAGACAACACTTTGGACTAAAAGCACTAGTCAAATGTGGTCTGAGCCGTGTCAGTGAATGAATGAGGCCGTGAGAACCCAGAAGTGCTAAGTAGGCAGCAGCACCTCTTTCTGGGGCTCAAAAAGAAATCCTCGAGAGCTGGGGAGTCTGGAGAGGGGCTGAGCTGGGGGACATGTGGGGGCAGGTGTTGGGTGAGCAGAGAGCACGGTGGCAGGAGCAGGCTGGGGGGGGGTAGCTGAGAGACATAGCACGAGGGGATGAGGAGACGATGCCGGGCAGACTTTAGACTGACAGTAAGAGATGGACCCTCACACACCAAGTGACTTTACGTGTCTAGAAAACTCTAGTGGCCTCTACTGATGTTTAAAACATCTGCTGTTGCTGGAGAAGATAAAGGGTGATACAACCTCTGCTATATTCCACAGACATCTAGGAGTTTTCCTTATTTTGTGATTGTCAATAATTTCATTTTACTATTTTATTTGATCTCCCACAACAAGTATAACAAATATAAAAGTGAAAAGCCCTTCACTGTTACCAGTGTTGTAAATGAAAGCAACACTTAGCACTATGTAACCCTATCGTTAAACTGCAGAACTGTTTCTGTTTAGTCGGTATAAACAAGTCTCACCCTGACATATCCATTCACCTAGTGAACTCTGAAGCCTTCCATGCATGGGGCACTATGTTAGGTACAGGTGCTGTGGCAAGCAAAGGCAGGCACGCAGCTTAGGACCTAGCAGAAGAAATGGAAATAATCACTAATACAATGTAAAACCACAACCGTAATGAATGCTTCTATGGACAAAGAGAGAAAGAGCATCCTAAGAATTCATCACGAGTTGACCACATCAGGAAAGCCACAGGCTTCCCTGAGAAAGCAGTGACTCAGCTGACGTCCAAAGAAGAGCAGATACAAAAGGAACTTGAGAAGGAAAGGGGACGAAGAAGGGGCTCCTAGTACAGGCATGTCCTAGGGGACACAGGGACTCTACCGCCAGGCTAAACAGTCTGTAGCAATAGGTTTGCTCTTTATCCAAGGAGCATTGGGAAGTTCAACAGTACTAAGGCAGATGAAATGAAACATTACAAAAACTCTCCTGTTGCAGCAAGAGGACAGGGTGGTGGCGGGCACTGGCTGTAACCAAATGGTACAAGATATCTGGAGAGGTGGCACTCACGGAGAATTACGGGACTAGCTCAATGCTCATCTAGAGATGAGCCAAACCTACAATAACAATTTTAATTCAACTCAAATAGAATTTGCACTTTTGAAAGTCCTAGAAAAATCACTTAATATGAACATATAACTAATTTTTAAATACTATTGATTCTAAAAAGTCTGTAAATGATATTTGGGGGTAAAAACCAAACCACACCAAACCAACTAACAAAACAAATAAACAAACAAACTAGAAGTTTAGGCTGGCCTGAAATTCACTGTGTGGCCCACGCTGGCTTTGACCTTGAGGCAATCCTCCTGCCTCTGCCTTTCAAGTGCTAGGATTACAGGTGTGAACTACCATGCCCAGCTCTGTGGAAAGCTTTGCCTCTCCCAAAGCTAATTCTAGTGTAGATCTAAGATGACTAGGTAATTCTAGGGGAACTGAGTCCTTGGAAGGCAGGCTGAGGAGGCGAGCCTTGGGCCAGGCAGCCAGCCTCCCACACTAGAGCCCTGGCTCAGGCAGCTGCACACTCTCAGGTCAGCGGAGCCATCACATCCGCAACCATCAACACACTTCTCTTCCTCAATTCAATTTTCTACCTCAAGGTCGCACACCACTGCTGTGACACCTTGTTAAAACACATCCTCTTAAATTGTTTTAATACAAATGTGTCAAGAAGGAGGGGCATACAAAGAACAGGAACCATAAGAAAGCAGGAAGCTCATAATATATTTGAATATATATTCAATCACATAAACAACAGCTAAGAGCACACAGAGAAGAGCTTCCTGCAGAGGCGATACTCAGTACCCACTGAAAGATGGCCAGACTTACTGGAGTAGAGAACGGGAGGAGAGGAGGCTGGGACTCCACCACTGCAGTGAGGAGAAGAGGTCTCTCACAGAAAGGAGCACAAGAAGCAGTGACAAGAAGGAGACAGTGACAGCGGGTTCAGAACTGGGACAATCCATTAGGCATGAGACTCACAGAAACAAGCCCAGTGAAGCAGACAGACAGAGGACGAAGTGCCTTGGGACTCAGGTAGAGTCTACACTTCTGAAAGCAATCTGGACGCTTGGACAGCTTGTCAGTAAGATAGTGATGCAATTAGTGCTAAAGACTAAATCTGTTCCCTGGGCCTAATACCGTGGCGACAGCATGCTGGGTGCAGAGGAAACCAGAGGGAAGGCCAGTAAGGAGGCACCTCCTCAGCAGCCTGGGGAGGGATAATGAGGGCTACAACCGGGGCGGTGCAGGGAAGGAAGGGTGGAGGCACTGGAAGCTCCCGCCTGCCATGGGCAGCTGGCTCACTGACTAGAAGAGGGACAGGGGGAGGGAAGAGGGGAACAGGGGAAAGGCAGTGGTCCTAGAGCCAGGCTTCTCTGTTAAGCACAATGCTGCACCTAGGAGGAACTGGAAGTAAATCTAACAGGGAACTGATGAGTTTGCTTTTGACATGTTAATTTTGAGTGTGTGGTTTTTGACATGTTAATTTTGAGGGTTTCCAGAAGGAGATGCCCAGTGGGGAACTGGAGATTCTATGGGTACAGATTTAGTGGGCTCCTCATGGAAGAGATGGCTAAAACAACGGAAGCTGGCGGATGAAGGTGTTTTGGGGAGAAGAGAAAACAAGAGAAGGAGAAAATGACAGGAAAGGCTAAGAAAAGGAAAAAAGAGGTATGGAGGTACATACTGGAAGTTCTAGTTTTGCTTTTGATTTTTGACACAGTGTCTGTCTATATAACTCTGGCTATCCTGGAACATGCTATGTAGACCAGGCTGGCCTCCAACTCTTCCACCTGCCTTTCCTCCACAGTTCTATACTACAAATTCTAACACGCAGGAGGATTGAAGGTTTATTGTAAGCCTAAATTACCTAAATACATACACACACGCATACAAGCTTAGAAATGAAATCTTGAAACTCCTAGGTTTAGGGGACTTAGAAAGAATTAGGCAATAAAAAGGAATGGATGCTACCCATAAGGATAAGTCTCTAAGACATAGATAAAGAAATATAAACACACTAATTTATATACACTGGGAGCAGAGGACTGCAACCAGGCACTATAAAATGCCTTTCAGAACATACTGCACTGTAGTTTTCTGTCAACCTAACACAAGCTACAGTCATTTGGGGAACAGGAAACCTCAACAATAACAACATAAAAATGACCCTACCAGACTGGCCAATGGGCAAGCCTGCGGTCCATTTCTTGATTGATGATTGATGATTGATATACGAGGGTCCAGCCTATTGATCCCGGGTGCTATAAGATGCAGGCGGAGCCAGCCATCGGGCACTGCATCAGATCCTGCCTGCAGGTTCCTGCTTTGACTTCTCTGGATGACGGATGACAAGGTGTGAAATAAAATAAAGCCTTTCTTCCCCAGTTGCCGTATCACATCAATAGAGAGCCTAAGGCACACACACAGTCCTCTTCAATACTATCTGCTCCTGTGTGGAGGAGGGTAGGGGCGCTTATGTTTGTGCAAGTGTGTATCTGAAAACATAAATGCATGGGTGTGGAATTCCTACATGTTGTTGTAGGAATCAGTTCTTTCCCTTCTGCTATGGCAAGGTGGAAATCTGAGGGCTTAAGCCTGGGTCTCCAGATTTTGTCAGAAAATGCTTTTACGCCCCCTGAGCCATCTCATCCTTCTAGTGGCTGCTTCTTTTAGGCCTTTTGGGGGGTACTTACTATGACCGTGTAGGTCAGCTTTACCACACCGAGCAAGAAAAGTACCCGCAAGAGTGACACAGAAGACAGGCATGACATGCTGGATTCAAGCACTGGCTGTTTTCTCACAAAAACCATGCCAGAAGTTCCTAGTGACATCCTTTTATAAATGAGGAAAATGAGCAAGGAGGCTCGGAAATTATTAATTTATAAAAAATTAATATAAAAGCTTAATAATTACTGGCCACATTAGTCAATTAAAAATGGAAGTGCCGAGATTTAAAAGTACTTGGGCTTGCAAGTCCAGTCTTTCATGCCTTGAGGCAACTATGCAAAGATTTCGACTGACTGTTCCTGTCACAAGCCTGTATGAAGTCCAGATGACTCAGAGACCACTCACACATGCACACATTTCCCCTAGTGGCCTAGCACAGGTATTGATGTCACTGGTGACCAGTCCAAAACACAGGCAAGCGTCTATGGCAGTGGTTCTCAACCTGTGAGTCTCGACCCCTTGAGGGGTGCCGAATGACCCTTTCACAAGGGTTACATATCAGACATCCTGCATGCTAGATCCTTATGGTACGATTCATCACAATGGCAAAATTAGTTATGAAATAGCAATGAAAATGATTTCATGGTTGGGGGTCTCCACAACATGAGGAAGTGTATCAAAGGGTCATAGAATCAGGAAGGTTTAGAACCTATGGCTCTATGGCCATGATTGGTGCTAAAAGGCAAAGCTGTGATTAGTCCAAACACACGGATGTGATGGTCAGACTGTGTAGAAGCAGATTCCTCAGGTACAGTGAGCCAGGGGGGAGATGCTCCCCTATGCTGCCTGCCACTCTGTTTTTCCACTATCAGGCCCTCCAATAGCGTCTCCTTATCTCCTTCCAGTAGACAAGCCAGGCTAGCAACAGAGAAAGGAGTATGAGAGACAGAAGACAGGGCAGTGACTGCCATGGAACAGCCCTGTAGACAGTGGCCAGACTGTAGAAGGAGCCAGGCAGCCAGCTGCTTGACGGCTAACGCAGCAGCTGACTGGCTCAGTGGCCAGGGCAGAAAAGAAGTGAGCTCAGGGGACTGAGACTCTGGAAGGACCAAAGGCTGTGAGGGGCCAAAGGAGCGAGCCTGCAGATTTCAGTCACCAGGACGCGGTCAAGTCCTTGGGGCCCAGGGTCTCTGGCCTCAGTTTAGAGATGTAATTCTGGCCACTGCCAAAGGTTGGGGAATCTTGGTATGTAGGCCTGCCTGGGAGCTGGGATGCCATTTACAGAGAAGGGTTGGGAAACCCTGACCGGCCAGGCATACAGAAGGGCTCACACTCATGGGCGCTAGGTCCCTGTGGTGGTTTGAATAGGAATGGCCTCCACAGACTCCAGTTTGAATGCTTGGTCACCAGGGAGTGGCACTATTAGGAGGTGTGGTCTTGTTGGAAGAGGTGTGTCACTTTGGGGCCAGGCTTTGAGGTCCTCTTTGTTCCAGCGACACCTAGTGTGGCTCTCCTGCTGCCTTCTGATCAAGACTGGGAACTCTGAGCTCCTCTTCCAGCTCCAAGTCTGTCCGCATGCTGCCATGTTTCTGTCCAAGCTGACAATGGACTAAGCCTCTGAACTGTAAGCCGGTCCCAATTGAATGTTGTCCTTTCTAAGAGGTGCTGAAGCCATGGTACCTCTTCACAGCAACAGACCTCCTAACTAAGCCGGTCCCTTATCTGAGGCTTGTGTGAGTGTCTGAGGACCGCGGTTCACTTGCTGCTGCCCACTGTGGGACAGTCTGTGCAGCGACAGAGCCCAGCACTTACAGACCTCCCTCCGACCCATGAGTCTATGCAAAAGACCCCTCAACAGCTATACTGCCAGGTGACTGGAAATAGATATTCCACTCTGAAGTTCTGAGTCCTTCTTCCTAAATTATGACTCCTTTAAAGGTGATAAAGTCACACACAGTAAAAGCCCCGACACACTCTAACAAACAGGGTGTGCTGTGTTATTTGACTACTGTGTTAATAAAGTTAGTTATTACTAATAACAATGGGCCACAAGAGAGCTAACTACCCCTTATGCGCAGTCTCCGTGCCTTCCTTTTCCATTCAGAAGAACTGGCTGGCATCGCTGCCGCACAGTGCCCTGCCCTCACTTTGGACAGAAGTGGAAGTGCTGTCTGACGGAGGGCAGTGGTGGGTATCAGAACTGGGACACAGTAAAACTGTTTTCCTAAGACTTCTCTTTATCCTTTTAAATCGTGTGCATGTGTGTCTGTGTGCTGTGTTGGCGAGCAGGTATCTACACTAGACAGAGGCACTGGGGGTCCCTGGAGTACTAGGAACCAAAGTCAAGATGTCTGCAAGAGCAACACTCACTCTTAACCGCAAAGCCATCCTCCAGCCCCATGGCAGGATCTTTTCAAGGTTCATGTTTAAGGTTTCAGTATTCTAGGCAGGTGAGATTTCGCATGGGTAAGGACACCTGCAGCTAAGCCTGACAACCCGAACTCAGTCCCCAGAACTCACAGTGGAAGGAGACAACTGACTCCTCTCCAGCAGAGACAAACAGATCCCTGGGGCATCGTGAACAGACAGCCTGGCAAGTGCCAGCCCAGGGTGGTCTGGCAAAAAGCCCTGTCACTCACAAAAGGTGGATGTCACCCACGATTGTCCTCCACCTGAGAATACACACACACACACACACACACACACACATACACACACACACACACACACACACACACACACACACACACATACACACACACACACACACACACACATACACACACACTCAAAAAACAACTTACCACTTAGAATCATTATCATTAAATAGCTTCAAAACCCTCTCTCTGTAAACGGAGGTGGCAGAAGGGAACTCCTATAATGCTAAACCCTAGAAACAGAGTATGTCTTACTATTCATGCTACCTACTCAGAAATATCAAAGGTGAATGCATGCCCAGTTTGGACAAACGTGGGGTTAGGGCGATTCCTAAGACTCCTAACAATGCTAATAACCATGTCCCCAGCTAAAAGAGAAAATACAGACACTCCCGAGGCACCACGGGTAACTTTGTCAGTTTGTTTGCTGATTGAAACTCTCTAAATTGAATTTGTGACTAACTAATGAAATACAATTATGGTTTTCAAACCATACAATGTAATATGTTAGAGTAAAAGAATTGGAAATGTAAATTTGTTTAAATAAGAATAAGCCAGCTGTGGTAGCACACTCCTATAACCAGCACTTGGGAGGAGGACGCAGGAGAACTGTTTGTTTTTCAAAGACTGTGGACCTTCAGGAGGCTTTATTTTGTTCATTTATTTGGTGTGTATGCATGTATGCGTGCGTGCGTGCGTGCGTGCATGTGTGTGTGTGTGTGTGTGTATGTGTGTGTGTGTGAGGGCAGGGGCAATCGGTGGGAATCAGTTTTCTTCCTCTCCCACGTGTGTCCTGGGGATCAAGTTCAGACTGTCAGGATTGGCTGCAAACACCTTTACCCTCTAAGCTCTGGTTGTTTGTTTTTGGAGGCAGAGTCTCACCGTGTAGCCCAGGATAGCCTTGGCCTTTCTGCCTCAGTGGCTGGAACTGCAGGCATATGTGCAGAATATTGTCTCATTCATTTCACCACTGGCAATGCACAGAAACAAGCCCTGGGAGCCAAGCCGGAAGCCGGACTGAGGACGGTTAGCCTTTCAGATCCGTGATCGGGATTTTTGTGCTCTGCATTATTCTGAGCATTTGAAGTGTTTTGTTTTGCTTTGTTTTTTTTTAAATGATAGAAAGGTTATGCTACTAAGCAGAAACAAGTATTAATTGACAGATGAATATTTTATTTTCCTACTTGTCTTTGTTTGTTTATCTGGAAAAAAAAGACCCTTACCAAGCCCTGTATTTTAAAGACAACAGAATTTTTTAAAGGCAGTAAGTTTTCCCTATTTGAAGAAACAGAATAAAATAAACCATGTGTGATGATCGTCAGAGACCTGTTTTTTTTCTATTGACTGATTGATTGATTGATTTTTGCTGTTTCTCAAGACAGGGTTTCTCTGCAGCCCTGGCTATCCTGGAACTCACTCTATAGACAGTGACCAAGCTCACAGAGACTCGCTGCTGCCCACAGAGTGCTGAGACTAAAGGTGTGCTCCACCTCTACCTGCCTCATTCGGGTATTAAGAGCTTTAATTATCTAAGATCAGACACAGAGCCGAAGTTAAATGGTATCAAAGAAATGACACAGTTAGACACATAGACACATATACAGAGAGAGACATACACACCAACACACAGAGACACATACAGACACATATACTCACACACACACACACACACACACAGAGAGAGAGAGAGAGAGAGAGAGAGAGAGAGAGAGAGAGAGAGAGAGAGAGAGAACACACACATTTAGCTATTGGATGAGAATATCACTCATTTGTAAAAGAAAAGCCTATTGCTCCTGACAACAGTCTGAAAGGACTGTGACTTAAGAATCACTAAAAATAGCCTGCATGCCATGGATTGTTGTGTGGAGTTAGCAGAGAGCTAGAGGTTAATTTCCATTGACAGAATGGCCCGAACTATATGATTATTGCCACTTCTATCCAGAGACTAAGTTGTCCTAGACTTGAAACAATTTTAGGGCCTGAGGTGACCTGAGGTGACCAGCATTTAGAATCTGGGAGTTATAGCAGCTGTGACAGGGCTTGAGGGCCACATGCACCTCCCACAGGAATTCCATCCCTAGGAGACACCAGTGACAGGAAGGGCCTGCCTCACCAAAGCTCTCCTGAAGCTGCAATTAGGTGTGATGGGCATGTGGCAGAAGACAGACACCTGGGGGAAAAGGAGAGAGAGAGAGAGAGAGAGAGAGAGAGAGAGAGAGAGAGAGAGAGAGAGAGAGAGAGAGAGACGAACGTAGGCGAGGAAATCAAGCAGGGGTTAGCAGGAATGAGCACCGACCACCAGCGGTTTACTGAAGGAAGTATAAACCAGTGTCAGAACTGATCACCTTTGCAGGTCGATGTGACCCCCTCACCCCCCTAAAATTAGACATACAACCAGGAAACAACAGCAACAAAGATATAACTGAATATTTAAAGTAC